>NC_057814.1:424489891-424789891 GCF_018294505.1 Triticum aestivum | reverse complement strand
ATCTTTGCAAGTCTCTTCGAATTATCAGTTTGGTTTGGCCTACTAGATTGATCTTTCTTGCAATGGGAGAAGTGCTTAGCTTTGGGTTCAATCTCGCGGTGTCCTTTCCCAGTGACAGTAGGGGCAGCAAGGCACGTATAGTATTGTTGCCATCGAGGATAACAAGATGGGTTTTTTATCATATTGCATGAATTTATCCCTCTACATCATGTCATCTTGCTTAAGGCGTTAATCTGTTCTTATGAACTTAATACTCTAGGTGCATGCTGGATAGCGGTCGATGTGTGGAGTAATAGTAGTAGATGCAGGCAGGAGTCGGTCTACTTGTCTCGGACGTGATGCCTATATACATGATCATACCTAGATATTCTCATAACTGTGCTCAATTCTGTCAATTGCTCAACAGTAATTTGTTCACCCACCGTAAAATACTTATGCTCTTGAGAGAAGCCACTAGTGAAACCTATGGCCCCCGGGTCTATCTTCATCATATTAATCTTCCAACACTTAGTTATTTCCGTTGCTTTTTACTTTGCTTTTATTTTACTTTGCATCTTTATCACAAAAATACCAAAAATATTATCCTATCATATCTATCAGATCTCACTCTCGTAAGTGACCGTGTAGGGATTGACAACCCCTTATCGCGTTGGTTGCGAGGATTTATTTGTTTTGTGTAGGTGCGAGGGACTCGCGCGTAGCCTCCTACTGGATTGATACATTGGTTCTCAAAAACTGAGGGAAATACTTACGCTACTTTGTTGCATCACCCTTTCCTCTTCAAGGGAAAACCAACGCAATGCTCAAGAGGTAGCATTCTACTGCAAAGGGACTGGTCACTGGAAGCGGAATTGCCCCAAGTATTTGGCGGATAAGAAGGATGGCAAGGTGAACAAAGGTATACGTGATATACATGTTATTGATGTGTACCTTACTAATGCTCACAGTAGCACCTGGGTATTTGATACTGGTTCTGTTGCTAATATTTGCAACACGAAACAGGGACTACGGATTAAGCGAAGATTGGCTAAGGACGAGGTGACGATGCGCGTGGGAAATGGTTCCAAAGTCGATGTGATCGCGATCGGCACGCTACCTCTACATCTACCTTCGGGATTAGTATTAGACCTGAATAATTGTTATTTGGTGCCAGCGTTGAGCATGAACATTATATCTGGATCTTGTTTGATGCGGGACGGTTATTCATTTAAAACTGAGAATAATGGTTGTTCTATTTATATGAGTAATATCTTTTATGGTCATGCACCCTCGAAGAGTGGTCTATTTTTGATGAATCTCGATAGTAGTGATACACATATTCATAATATTGAAGCTAAAAGACACAGAGTTGATAATGATAGTGCAACTTATTTGTGGCATTGCCGTTTAGGTCATATTGGTGTAAAGCGCATGAAGAAACTCCATGCTGATGGGCTTTTGGAATCACTTGATTATGAATCACTTGGTACTTGCAAACCAAGTCTCATGGGCAAGATGACTAAAACGCCGTTCTCCGGAACTATGGAGCGAGCAACGGATTTGTTGGAAATCATACATACTGATGTATGTGGTCCGATGAATGTTGAGGCTCGCGGCAGGTATCGTTATTTTCTCACCTTCACAGATGATTTGAGCAGATATGGGTATATCTACATGATGAAACATAAGTCTGAAACATTTGAAAAGTTCAAAGAATTTCAGAGTGAAGTGGGAAATCATCGTAACAAGAAAATAAAGTTTCTACAATCTGATTGTGGAGGAGAATATTTGAGTTACGAGTTCGGTCTTCATTTGAAACAATGCGGAATAGTTTCGCAACTCACGCCACCCGGAACATCACAGCGTAATGGTGTGTCTTAACGTCGTAATCGTACTTTACTAGATATGGTGCGATCTATGATGTCTCTTACTGATTTACCGCTATCGTTTTGGGGTTATGCTTTAGAGACGACTGCATTCACGTTAAATAGGGCACCATCTAAATCCGTTGAGACAACGCCTTATGAACTGTGGTTTGGCAAGAAACCAAAATTGTCGTTTCTTAAAGTTTGGGGCTGCGATGCTTATGTGAAAAAGCTTCAACCTGATAAGCTCGAACCCAAATAGGAGAAATGTGTCTTCATAGGATACCCAAAGGAGACTGTTGGGTACACCTTCTATCACAGATTCGAAGGCAAGACATTCGTTGCTAAGAATGGATCCTTTCTAGAGAAGGAGTTTCTCTCGAAAGAAGTGAGTGGGAGGAAAGTAGAACTTGATGAGGTAACTGTATCTACTCCCTTATTGAAAAGTAGTTCATCACAGAAATCTGTTCCTGTGACTACTACACCAATTAGTAAGGAAGCTAATGATGATGATCATGTAACTTTAGATCAAGTTGCTACCGAACCTCGTAGGTCAACCAGAGTAAGATCCGCACCAGAGTGGTACGGTAATCCTATTCTGGAGGCCATGTTACTTGACCATGACGAACCTACGAACTATGAGGAAGCGATGATGAGCCCATATTCTGCAAAATGGCTTGAGGCCATGAAATCTGAGATAGGATCCATGTATGAGAACAAAGTGTGGACTTTGGTTGACTTGTCTGATGATCGGCAAGCCATCGAGAATAAATGGATCTTCAAGAAGAAGACACACGCTGACGGTAATGTTACTGTCTACAAAGCTCGACTTGTTGCGAAAGGTTTTCGACAAGTTCAAGGAGTTGACTACAATGAGACTTTCTCACCCGTAGCGATGCTTAAGTCCGTCCGAATCATGTTAGCAATTGCCGCATTTTATGATTATGAAATTTGGCAAATGGATGTAAAGACTGCATTCCTGAATGGATTTCTGGAAGAAGAGTTGTATATGATGCAACCTGAAGGTTTTATCGATCCAAAGGATGCTAACAAAGTGTGCAAGCTCCAGCGATCCATCTATAGACTGGTGCAAGCATCTCGGAGTTGGAATAAACGTTTTGATAGTGTATCAAAGCATATGGTTTTATACAGACTTTTGGAGAAGTCTGTATTTACAAGAAAGTGAGTGGGAGCTCTATAGCATTTCTAATATTATATGTGGATGACATATTGTTGATTGGAAATGATATAGAATTTCTGGATAGCATAAAAGGATACTTGAATAAGAGTTTTTCAATGAAAGACCTCGGTGAAGCTGCTTATATATTGGGCATCAAGATCTATAGAGATAGATCAAGACGCCTAATTGGACTTTCACAAAGCACATACCTTGATAAAGTTTTGAAGAAGTTCAAAATGGATCAAGCAAAGAAAGGGTTCTTGCCTGTGTACAAGGTGTGAAGTTGAGTCAGACTCAATGCCCGACCACTGCAGAAGATAGAAAGAAAATGAAAGATGTTCCCTATGCTTCAGCCATAGGCTCTATCATGTATGCAATGTTGTGTACCAGACCTGATGTGTGCCTTGCTATTAGCTTACAGGGAGGTACCAAAGTAATCCAGGAGTGGATCACTGGACAGCGGTCAAGAACATCCTGAAATACCTGAAAAGGACTAAGGATATGTTTCTCATTTATGGAGGTGACAAAGAGCTCGTCGTAAATGGTTACGTCGATGTGATCTTTGACACTGATCCGGATGACTCTAAGTCACAAACCGGATACGTATTTATATTGAACGGTGGAGCTGTCAGTTGGTGCAGTTCTAAGCAAAGTGTCATGGCGAGATCTATGTGTGAAGCGGAGTACATAGCTGCTTCGGAAGCAGTAAATGAAGGAGTCTGGATGAAGGAGTTCATATCCGATCTAGGTGTCATACCTAGTGCATCGGGTCCAATGAAAATCTTTTGTGACAATACTGGTGCAATTGCCTTGGCAAAGGAATCCAGATTTCACAAGAGAACCAAGCACATCAAGAGACGCTTCAATTCCATCCATGACCAAGTCAAGGAGGGAGACATAGAGATTTGCAAGATACATACGGATCTGAATGTTGCAGACCCGTTGACTAAGCCTCTCTCACGAGCAAAACATGATCAGCACCAAGACTCCATGGGTGTTAGAATCATTACTGTGTAATCTAGATTATTGACTCTAGTGCAAGTGGGAGACTAAAGGAAATATGCCCTAGAGGCAATAATAAAGTTGTTATTTATATTTCCTTGTATCATGATAAATGTTTATTATTCATGCTAGAATTGTATTAACCGAAAACTTAGTACATGTGTGAATATATAGACAAACTAAGTGTCACTGGTATGCCTCTACTTAAATAGCTCGTTGAATCAAAGATGGTTAAGTTTCCTAGCCATAGACATGAGTTGTCATTTGATCAACGGGATCACATCATTAGAGAATGATGTGATTGACTTGACCCATTCCGTTAGCTTAGCATTCGATCGTTTAGTATATTGCTATTGCTTTCTTCATGACTTATACATGTTCCTATGACTATGAGATTATGCAACTCCCGAGTACCGGAGGAACACTTTGTGTGCTACCAAACGTCACAACGTAACTGGGTGATTATAAAGGTGCTCTACAGGTGTCTCCGATGGTACTTGTTTAGTTGGCATAAATCGAGATTAGGATTTGTCACTCCAATTGTTGGAGAGGTATCTCTGGGCCCTCTCGGTAATGCACATCACTATAAGCCTTGCAAGCAATGTGACTAATGACTTAGTTGCGGGATGATGCATTACGGAATGAGTAAAGAGACTTGCCGGTAACGAGATTGAACTAGGTATTGGGATACCGACGATCGAATCTCAGGCAAGTAACATACCGATGACAAAGGGAACAACGTATGTTGTTGTGCGGTTTGACCGATAAAGATCTTCGTAGAATATGTAGGAGCCAATATGAGCATCCAGGTTCCGCTATTGGTTATTGACCGAAAACGAGTCTCGGTCATGTCTACATAGTTCTCGAACCCATAGGGTCCGCACGCTTAACGTTCGGTGATGATCGGTAATATGAGTTTATGTGTTTTGATGAACCGAAGGTAGTTCGGAGTCCCGGATATGATCATGGACATGACGAGGAGTCTCGAAATGGTCGAGACATAAAGATCGATATATTGGAAGCCTATATTTGGACATCGGAATAGTTCCGGGTGAAATCGGGATTTTACCCGAGTACCGGGAGGTTACCGGAACCCCCCGGTAAGTGATGGGCCTTATTGGGCCATAGTGGAGAGAGAGAGAGAGGAGACCAGGGCAGGCCGCGCGCCCCCTCTCCCTCTGGTCCAAATTGGACTAGGAGGGGGGCGGCGCCCCCCTTTCCTTCCTCCCTCTCTCCCCCTTCCTTCTCTCCTAGTCCAACTAGGGAAGGGGGGAATCCTACTCCCGGTGGGAGTAGGACTCCTCCAGGGCGCGCCATAGAGGGCCGGCCCTCCCCCCTCCTCCACTCCTTTATATACGGGGGAAGGGGGCACCCCATAGACACACAAGTTGATCAGTTGATCTTTTAGCCGTGTGCGGTGCCCCCCTCCACCATAATCCACCTCGGTCATATCGTAGCGGTGCTTAGGCGAAGCCCTGCGTCAGTAGCATCATCATCACCGTCATCACGCTGTCGTGCTGACGGAACTCTCCCTTGAAGCTCTGCTGGATCGTGAGTTCGTGGGACGTCACCGAGCTGAACGTGTGCTGAACTCGGAGGTGCCGTGCGTTCGGTACTTGGATCGGTCGGATCATGAAGACGTATGACTACATCAACCGCGTTGTCATAACGCTTCCGCTTACGGTCTACGAGGGTACGTAGACGACACTCTCCCCTCTCGTTGCTATGCATCACCATGATCTTGCGTGTGCGTAGGAAATTTTTGAAATTACTGTGTTCCCTAACACTTGATGTATGTTTTGGTGATCAACTTGCGGGTTCCGTAACATTGTGAACTTATGCATAGGGGTTGGCACACGTTTTCGTCTTGACTCTCCGGTAGAAACTTTGGGGCACTCTTTGAAGTACTTTGTGTTGGTTTGAGTAGATGAATCTGAGATTATGTGATGCATATCGTATAATCATACCCACGGATACTTGAGGTGACATTGGAGTATCTAGGTGACATTAGGGTTTTGGTTGATTTGTGTCTTAAGGTGTTATTCTAGTACGAACTCTAGGATAGATCGAACGGAAAGAATAGCTTCATGTTATTTTACTACGGACTCTTGAATAGATCAATCAGAAAGGATAACTTTGAGGTGGTTTCGTACCATACCATAATCTCTTCATTTGTTCTCCTCTATTAGTGACTTTGGAGTGACTCTTTGTTGCATGTTGAGGGATATTTATATGATACAATTATGTTATTAATGTTGAGAGAACTTGCACTAGCGAAAGTATGAACCCTAGGCCTTATTTCCTAGCATTGCAATACCGTTTACGCTCACTTTTATCATTAGTTACCTTGCTGTTTTTATATTTTCATATTACAAAAACCTATATCTACCATCCATATTGCACTTGTATCACCATCTCTTCGCCGAACTAGTGCACCTATACAATTTACCATTGTATTGGGTGTGTTGGGGACACAAGAGACTCTTTGTTATTTGGTTGCAGGGTTGTTTGAGAGAGACCATCTTCATGATAAACCTTAGGTCATCCACTTAAGGGAAATTTGCTACTGTCCTACAAACCTCTGCACTTGGAGGCCCAACAACGTCTACAAGAAGAAGGTTGTGTAGTAGACATCAATGGCTCGCATCGGCGGCGGCGGGGCCTTTTTCCTCCTCGCTCGGGGGTACTGCGGTGGGGCGGCATCCTTGCGCCAGGGCGGTGCGCCGGCGTGGGGCGCGTCGAGGACGGCGGCGCTCAGTGCCCCTGCAGCGGCGGGGAGTGGGTGGGCAGCGGCCTGGACTACCTCGCGGCGGTGGAGGGGTGTGTCTGCACCGCTGTCGATCTGGACGGGATCTGGCCCGATCTAGATTCAGGGGGTTGCAGACGACGATGGCGGCAGTCAGGGCGGTGACCCTGCTGCGCAGCGGCGATTGGAGCCTCCATGGCCGGCGGTGTGGCGGCTGCATGCTCATGGATGGCTTCGATGGCTGCGGATTTGGCGTCTTGTCCAGATCCGTCCCGATTTGGCAGTGGCGCGAGGAGGACCGGTCAGGGGTGGCTGGAGGCTCCCTGTCGACATGCCGACGACGGCCCTCGTCTCCACGACGAGGCAATGTTCGGTTACACCCAGCTGCGAGTTCGGGGAAACGTGACCTCTAGTGAAAACCGCGCCGACTTCGATCATGGCGGACGATGGTGGCGTCCATGACGTTGTTCCCTTCTCGAGGCATCGTTGTTTCAGGTCGTGGCACCCTACTCGTGATGCTCCAGGGGAAGCCCTAGATTTGGATCTACCAGATCAGACGATGATGGCACCTTCAATGTCGTTGTCCCTCCTGGGGGCATCGTTTGGATCAAATGCTGGGTGGACGGGACAAGCAGGGGAGCGGTGTCGCATTCACTGCAAGGTCGACGTCGGATCCCGGTGGCATGGCACTGCGGAGGTTCGGCGAAGGGCGCGTGTGGACGGATCGTGGAGGATGGTGGAGTTGCCTGGCGTCGTGGTGGCATCGACGACAGGCCGGACAAGGTCGATGCGTCAGCTCCTGCTCTGAAGATGGACCGGCGAAAGATGGCGGCGGCAGCCTGTGAGAGTGCGCCGAACCGGTATGGGACCCAGTCCCGGTGTGTGGCTGGGCTGGCGCATCCGGTTATAGATATCAGGGTTTAGTGCCATGTTCAGCACACCTTCATCAAGGGAATAGGAGTAGCAACAGGTGTTGCCTAGATGGTAGCTTCAGGCTGACTCATATATTATTTTGTATGGTTTTTATGAATAATTAATAAAATAGTTGTATGCATCGTCCAGATACTGAGACCGAGGTTTATTCTCTTTTTGAAGGAAAAATTTATTTTGGGACGGAAGGAGTAGTTTTATTTGACGGGATGATTTGTTATTTTGTTACCGAGAGAGTAACACTTCTCCGGACTCCGGGAAGGCCTAAACCGTAGTATACGTGTTCTTTTCACTTTACTCGGCAATTACAGTGCTCTCTTTGCAAATAAAGACTAGACGATTGACGTGACGACGCTTGCTGTTCATCAAGGCTGGGTCGAGGCATCAGCATCCACCCGGATTTGGGGTGGGACAGAGTTGAGCGCACTCGCGCACCACCGGAGGTATGCTCTGGATCCCTTTCACCTCCCCTCGTTGATTCTCTCGACATCTCTTCCCTGATTTTTGTTTCTCTGCGTTCGTCTTCTTCCTGCCGTCCCAAATCTTGTCCCGAGCTGCGGATTCACGGCTTGCATTCGTTCATTTCCGTTGCTGCAGCCTCCCTGCACACAACCTGTTCGACGAAACGCCTCCGAGCTCTGACCCCATGGCGGAGGCGTCGGGCGACGGGGGCATGGAAGACAAGATCAGCGCCCTCCCGGATGAGCTCCTCATCCATGTTCTCTCCCACCTGCGCTCACGCGAAGCTGTGCACACATGCGTGCTGGCACGGCGCTGGCGAGACCTCTGGCAGTGGGTGCCCTGCATCGACGTGTCTTTCAAGGAATTCGCAGACATGCCGTATGAAGATGATGATGAAGACGACTTTGAGTTCAAGAAGTTCGTCAACCGTTTGCTGATGCTCCGTAGACCCGTTGACCTGGAGGCGTTCCGGCTCGAGTACAGGTTGCCCACCGACGGCGACTACGCTGAAGATGACTCCGCCGGTGCTAACCTATGGATCGCCCATGTGTTACAGTACAAGGCTCAGGCTGTCAAGGTTGTCACTCAGAACGAATATTTGCAGCTCGCACCTTCGGTATTCACTTCAGCGTACCTGAAAAGACTGCACATCTGCAATGCTAATCTGATCCAAGGTTTCTTTAAGCACCTCCAAATGGGCTGCCCAGTATTGGAGTATCTATTGCTATCGAACACCAACATTCAGGACCTTGATATTTTCTCCAATACACTGAAGGCTTTGACCCTCGCTGATGATGTTATGTTCTCATTTAACAATGGTGACCAGGCTTCTATTTCTGCTCCAAACCTCACTTCTCTGTCCTTCGAATGGTGTCCTTCCGCGGCCAGGCTACCTGTACTAAAGAACATGACATCTCTAGAGACGGCGTCAGTAGTACTTTTATGGGGGACAATCAGATATTGTGATGCGGATGGTATCAAGCAGTTTCTTGGAGGCCTCTCTCATGTTAGAAGTTTGAACTTCTGTTATGGCGTTAAAAAGGTGAGCTTCTTGGTTTGAAACGCCTATCTATGACGCCTCCTTTTGTTGGTAGATCACATTTCTCCAGATATTAATCTACACTATAATCTGCGACCTAAGCACATTTTGTCTGTATCTCACTTCATATAGCTTCATCAGCATACTAACAGATTGGACCAAAATATCTCACTTCATATGCTCATTCTTAGTGCAATAACTTCGTTATAATATAGCTTCATCAGCATACTAATGTAAAGTGCTTCAGCAATTGTTGGGACCACATTGCCAACTCCTACAAACAGATTGGACCAAAGCAACAGAATGTCATGTGACACAACCATGCTGATTTAATCACATGTGTTCCATGACTATTGAGGAAAAAAAATTGAGTATACGATTGTGTAATACAATTGTTTATGGTTAACATGATCTCTATTTGTGCTGTGATTTTTTCGTATCCAATGTGCTCCAAAGCTATAGCTCTAAGATTTTCAATGGCACACAGTCAGAAGCGTAATCACATTTTGTTAACTCCCTCCTGATATTTTGGCAAGTTTGTTGAAGCACAAAAAAGAAATGGAAGAATAGCATGGTTTTAATGTTCTGTCTTAATCCTTTCAATTATTTGCAGGTGGAGATGAAAGATAACTACAGATGGTGCCCAACATTTGGTAATCTTATAAACCTGACTCTTCATAGTTCGTGCGTGCATGGAGACTTCTATGCACTGATAGTCTTCCTACAGAACTCACCTAGTCTAAAGAAGCTAACTCTTGAACTATACCAGGTATATGGTCTTCTCCGTAGCATCTATCCTTCAATGAATGTTGGTGCATTTACTGTAAAGATAAAACTGTTCCTTTTTATTTGCCAGCGTGAATATCAAACGCAGGATATACCTACAATCACTGGCGAGCTTGAGGATAGATCATTTACATGTGAGCAGCTTGAGATTGTTGAAATCATATGCTCGGAGGGAAATGAGCTGCTACCTTGGGTGAATCAGTTCTTGCTTGATAGTGGCATAAGGCCTGATCAGATGCGTGTCATTTACGAGGACTAAGGCCAATGGAGGCATTTGATGATTCAGGTCCCACTACAGGTGAAATTACATGGAATCACACATTGGAATGTCATCTCAGGCAAACATTATTTCCTATTGGATCTATATTCGCTCGCTCTGTTTTAGTTGGAATGAACATAGCATGCGTGTTTGCTGCCCTTGCCTTTTTCATACAGTAGTGATGATTTTGAAGCATGTTCTGCTGATGGTGAACCAAAAGAAACATATGACTTGGATGTCATTTTCCTATGTGGTGCCATTCTGGTAGAACGTCACACTACATGAGACGTGAAAAATTGCTTGTGCTGGTTGGAGTTTATATTGGTCCAAATCTCCGAGGATACTTTTCTTGTAACTGTTCTGTTAGCTCATTCAGATTTTGTGATGTTATTGATCTGAGATGCATGGCTGATGGCTGCACAAAACTTGATGTTGCCCTTTCTGCTGTTTTTGAAACAAAAATGCTTCATGTCATGCCAATCTTTGAACTTACGTACCTTATGTGCAGCTCAACTTCATATGATATTCATGTAAAGACACCCTTGAATTGCACTTCATTTGTAAACATAGTATTCCCTTCCCTTCATTCGGTTACATCTATATATGTATGCACACTGCACACATCGTTGTCAACCTCTTCTAAAAAAGGAAAAAAAACATATTTAATTCATACAAAACGTCAATGGCTCGGATTTTCTGTTTTTCAAATATAAATGCAATAGTAGTTCAGCAGAAAGTCACGTATACATCATATCCAGTCGAGGCACATACTTAAGACAAATGTACTTACGCTCCTACTACAAATAAGATGAATGCTTTTAGCCACTAATTAGTATATATACTTGAAAAAATAATCATCTGCTTTGGGCTATTATTGCAACATCGGCCGCGGCTGGTCATGTGTTATCGTTAAACAGCCTGGAGCCCACACAATTGGCCGCGGTACTTCTCCGCGTTGGCGCCAAGCTTCTCCTTCAACGTCTCGAAAGCCAGGAGCGCCAGCGTGCTACCTGTGCCGGCGGGCGTCGGCTTCGGCTCATTGGGCTGCACCACGCCGAGCTGCTTCACGATGTGGCCCAGCGCGCCGACGCACCTCTGGTCGTGCTGCCTCGCCAGCCGCTTCACGTCGTACACGGCCGGCCCGAGGAGCTGCCGCACCATCTCCATGAAATCGTCCACGTCGTCCGGAAGCTTCTCGCCGGACATCATGGCCGCGAAGTAGCCGACGTGGTACGCGCCGGCGAACGTCGCCCACGACGCCTGGGCCCTGAGCAGGCCGGAGTCCCGCAGCATCCAGCGGAGCTCGTACCCGTGGATGCCGGACTCGGGAAGCCGGCCGAAGTCGACCCCGCGGCGGGCGAGGTAGGCGATGGAGTCAGGGTCCCTCGCGTCGAGGTCCGAGGCGACGTCGAACCCGCGCAGGTTGAACTCCCACGCGAACCGGCCGCCGTCGTCGGTGCGGATGGCGAGCCCCACCTGGAGCGGCTTCAGGAGGGACACGTTCGCATGGATCACCTGGTACCGCTCCTCGGCGGTCATGTCATAGTGGCTCTTCCGGCCGTCGCCGCGGATCACGCAGCCCGGGTACTGCACGTTCAGCGCGACGTGCGTGGCGTGCGGCGCGATCTGGCAGAAGACGGCAGACTCTGCCTTGAAGTTGTCGGCCCACACCGACCGGACGGCGGCGGCGCCGTCGTCCATGGCGGCGGACGGGACTTGCTGCTGCGGCGGCGTCTCTGATCACCGGGAGTTCTGTTCGACGCGGTGGCAGCCCTACGATAGAGCTAGATCAGGAGGTGCTTTCCGTGCTGCTCGACTTTCTCTGGAGGCCTGCTTCCGTTGAAATATATATAGACGCAGCAGAGCTGTGGATTGTTTCGGATTCAGGTTGAGCGTCGTAGGTGCAGTATTTTCGACTAGGATTTGACTTCTCGGCTGGATTCGGAGATGCAAACGTGTCCCGTATTATCCACTCACCTGGACGCCGGGTCCGTACCGTATTGGTTTCCAAGTTTTGCAGCAAGTCCAAAGCCTATCTCGAATCAACCGAGCAGCCGGCTGTGACATGACTTTGACTGATGACCTTAGAGGCCGCCCCGGCCTCTTCGGCTACTCCTGCCAGCGACCCCGCTCGAGCGGTGGAGGCCGCCTCGGCTGCTCCTGTGGGCGCTCCCGCTCCGACGACGCCGGCCTCTCAAGCTCCTTCTGCCGGCGCTGCCCCAGCCCATCCACCGTCGCCCTCTGCCGAAGACGTCGCTGCGGCCTACCTCGCCTCCCGCAAGGCCGACCCGGCAGTGCGGGGACGCTTTGCCTCACGCAAGCTTCCCTCCACGACCGAGATGCCGGCCAGCTCCGATCTGGTCCTGGCAACTCCGACGCCTACCACGCCGGCCGTCGTTGCTGCCGGAGACAACAGCCTTCGGGGAGCTGCCTCTGATGGCCCCGTTTCAGTCGAGGACAACGGCGTGCCCGCTGCTGTAGCTTCCCACGCTGCTGTTGCGGGCGACGGGCACGTCATGCAGGCGCCTCCGGTGCGTCCAGGTTGGGGAGATTGGAGAGGATGTTTCGACCGCGAGGCGTCGCCGGAAGCCTCTGTGTGTCAAGCTCCAAGTGGGACGTTGGGGGGGTGGCAGCTTCTCTTGAGGGGGCGCAACTCCACTTCCGTTCCTTTCCGTCGCCCTGCTATCATATGTGGCGTTCTCCGCTGGCGTGGTCGAGAGACAGGTGTTTCCAATGCCTCTGTCGAGGTCACTATGCACACTCCTGCAGGGATTCAATCCGATGCACGAACTGCCTTTGATCTGGTCACATCGCCCGCTTCTGCCGTGCTAAGAAGCCTGTCCACCAAGCTTCACCAGCCCAATGTCATGCTCCACCGCCTCCATCCACCGGTGATGTCTCCGTGACAGACGTGCAGTTCCAGTTTGTCTCGGCTCAGCAAGTCGGGTTGGCGGAGGAGACCGAGCTGCTTCGCACTGAGCTTCGTGACTGCGTTGCGCGAGACGGGAGTGTTTTGGTGAGAGCGGAGGCCGCTCTCGCCAAACTTGAGGTGGTGCCGGATGTGTCTTCGCTGCCTCAGCTTCAGATTGGCGTTGCCCCTGATTTGTCCCCGTCCCTTGAGATCCTGGTTGGTTCTGCCGATGGGGAAGCAGGCATGTATGGAGATCTCTCCCCTCGTGCTACATCTTGTCAGTTGTCATTGCCCATCGTGCCGATTGCTTCTGAGAGTGAAGACGTTGTCGAGGTCGTGGCCCCGGTGCTGCAGATTATGCCTGAGCTGCAGAAGCTTTGTGGGGAGCCCACTTCACCTATTTCGATGGTGCTTCCTAAGGAGATGAGGTCGCTTGGTGGGGACTTGGCGATGCCGACTACGACCTCACCGTTGTCGTTGGAGTCCAGTCAGCCACTTGCCTATGTGGACCGTGGAGGTTTGGATGTTGCTATTGCTCTCTCACCCGAGGTTGTTGCCCAGGTGGCATCGGTGGGTGCCGAGGTTGATGAGATAGGTGCTTTGGCAGCTACTTCTGAGGCGCCGAAGCCCATTCGGTCGCCCATCTTCGACCGTGACGCTATGTTGGCACGCATTGACGAGGTGGTCTTCGTGAAAAAGCTTGACCGTTTGCTCGACTCCTTGGAGGCAACTTGTCCTGGGTCTCGCAATGTGATTGCTTGCCTCCTCGTGGAGCACAGGCAAAATAAAGAAGGTGAAGAAGGCTCTCAGGAGCATAGACAAAAAGAGTGGCGCCATTGATAAGGTGTCTGCGGCTGCTTAATGGAGAATACTCAGTCTATTCGTCCTCCATCTCCGAGTGGCTCGTCTCCGTGGATTTCTTGGCGTCTGATGTATTCAACATTGGTTTTGTTGAGGGTTTCTTTGCAACATAGAAGTGCCAGGGTTTGTGGTTGTTGCGTGTTATGTATATTTGTCGGGTTGACCGTGAGGTCATGGAGTTTCTTTGTTAGCGAGTAGTCTGCATGTGATCTATATGTATCGGTTTTCGTCCGGTTTTCCGTTAATTAACCGGGCAATTCTCTTCTTCTTAATTAATCGATGTAGCAAATTTTTTGCCTCCGTTTTGAAAAAAAAAACTGATGACCTTAGCAGAAGCAGAGGATCCGACGGCGGAAGAGTCCGAAAGATACCCAACAAAAAAACATGCAATTTTGTTGGCGGAACAATCTGACGGCGGAGCAATGCTACTACTCCTAAGAGATTTTAGTTGATGGAATTTTTCTCCAACAAAAAATAGAGTGCAATTGGGTCAAAAGGAAAAATACCTAATGTTTCCAATGTTACTAGTGATGAACATTATGGGAAATTCTTAATGATCCAATCCAATCCTCTAAAACTCCTATGATTTTTCGTGTAAAAGAAGGAAAGCCCTAAACAAATTGCATAGCACGGGCGGCAACTTCCACGGCCGGCACGGTGGAGCCATCGACCGGAGACCGGCAGACGGGGCACGTCCTGTGAGACCAGAGCCACTCGTCGATGCACCGGTCATGGAAGAGGTGCGTGCACGCCGGCAGCTGCTTCACCACCTCCTTGGGCTTGATCTCGGCGAGGCACACCGCGCACTCGTGGCCCTCTCCGCCGCTGCACCTCAGTTTCTCGTACTTGTACACAGGCAGGCCGGCGAGCGCCGCCCGGCCTAGCCCGACGGCCGGTTCGCGCGGAAGCGCGGCCATGGACGACTGATCCCCCTCTGGATCTTGCAGGAGTTGGCGTTGCGACCTAGCGCGGGCCTGCGCGCGCTGGCACAACGCCGCGATGAAGAGGAAGGCGAGCAGGACGCCGGCGATGCGGATGATGATTGGCCAGGGGACGCCGGCGAGTTTCAGTATGCAGCACGTCAAGCCCACCGGAGCAACCACGGCGAGCACGAGCTTGAGCGGCATGCCGGCGACCGAATCACGCTGGTTTCCAATGCTAGCTATCGGTTTGTAGTTTGAGCTAGGTCTACGGGCTTCCTAGAATCCTATAGTGGGTGTGTGCTGGTGTCTTGTCTGACTGGGTTGTCTTTTCGCGCGGCGTGTGTTGTCTGACTGCAAGAGCTCATCGATGTCGACGAGCTGGCCATCTCGGAGTTTACGTGCTCATACTTTGGATCAAGCAAAATTACCGTAGCATGCACGTACCGTTCGTTGTCAACACGTGTGTGTGTGTGTGTGTGTGTGTGTGGCGTAATCCTGTTGGTCAGGCAAGAGACAATTTGCAGCGTGCTGAATTATTTTTCGGTGATAACAAGGGAGGAGAATATCTGCAGTTGCTGTTATGAAGGTAAGACCATGCAGTTGATAAATCTCATCCATTGCTTTCAATTAGATGGTCAGGATCTCTCATGCACGAGAGTATCGCAAAGAAACGGTCAGATTTAGCGATTAGACGTGCCAATATTTGGTCGAAAAAAATCAGGGTGAGGAGAGGGCCACAATAAGAAAACAGGGGAGAAAGATCAGGGAGACCACAGAGAGGGGTCTGTAAGCTTCAAATCCGTACAGAGTTATGCTCACTCCAGAAGCTTTGGCACTGAGCTGAACCTGGCGCAACCTAGCGCAAACGGCGGGTTGTAACCGATTTGCTATTAGTTCAGACAACCTTGATGTCATTCAAATCATGAAGAATGGTGGAAGATCAGCGGAAGCAGTGGCGACAGCTTTTGATGATTACATCATGTTGTGTGTGTTTTCTCTCTTACTGGATTCATGCACTGTAATAGGAAAGCAAACATGGCTGTTCATGAGTTAGCTATAGGTTGGCTCGATTCTCCTGTTGTAGTGCTTGATTGGATGATCATTCCTTTTCTTATTGACAATGTAATTGTTCTTTCAAAGTAATAAAGTGGGTTGTTTTGTTAGAAAAGAAGTTGTAGTTGCAGTATTTTGGAGTGCATCAATATAGCAAGATGGACCAAAAGAAAATCAGTAACAAAAAAATCGTAAAGAGGTTTGACTTAGCATAAAAGTTAGAACTTTATTTTAATTGGTAGGGATAAATAGTATTGTTAATATATCGCTATTCTGAAACTAGGCTAATACACACCAAGGGCCTGTTCGGATCGACTCCACTCCCCAGCTCTGCTCCAGGAGCGGACAGAGCGGTGCCAAACGCTACGACTCCGCGGAGTACGGAGAGCGGAGCGGAGAAAACTGTAGCTCAATTTACAGAGTCGCTGAAACTGAACTCCGCGTGCCGCTCCCTGCAAAACATACCGGTTCGCTCGATCCTTTTCTGTCTCCCGTGCGACTCCCGTCCTCCCCTGACCATGGAACCCTAGCTTGATCCTTCACTAGAACTAGATTGATGTCTAAAAATACATGTATTTATGTGGCTTTTATTTGTGTTTGTCATCTGAAAATCCTATTTGTTTATGTTGCTAAAATCCTGTAATTTCAGCAAACTCATACTGAAGTGCTCTTGTGCGATACATTTCATTATGTGTGAAATTTTGCACAAAGAAATTATGTGTGAAATTTCTGCATCATTTGCTGTAAACTCATCATTTTAGTTCATTTTGTGCATCCTTGACACAAGTGAACACATGCTTGTACTGATCAGTGTCATACCAGATTGATGTGTGGTGGGGAGCCAGTAATCCAGAGTAGGGAGTGGAGTTGGTTGCCGAACAAGTTGCCTGCTCCTGATTTGTCATGAGGAGCCAGCTATCTAGGAGCGGGAGTGGAGCTGAGAATTTGATGGAGTGGAGTGGATCCAAACAGGCTAATATGGGAAAGTTGCGATTCTGCTTCCGTATGGCTGCACCTTCTATCCTCATCGTTCATTTTTGCACCGAAGTTCACTTCTATTTTTTATTTCTCCCAAATAAAAGTATATTTCAACTTGAAACTTTGCATATCAACGTCATACAAGTACTTTGATGTGAAGAATTTTTGGATTTTTGGTGCAATAGAAATTTTAAAAAATGGGGCAACTCATTCAAAATTCAAAATTTGTTTTCATTAAAAAAAACATTTTGTACAATGGGTGATACTTGTATATTGTTGGCCAGCAAAGTTTCAAGGTCAAATGTTCTCTTGTTTGAAAGGAACATAAAAGAGAAATTCCTATATAAAATAACACAGATCTTGATGCAAACTGAACGACCTACATAGAAGGTGTAGCTACATGAGAGTATGGAAAACCCACACTGGACAGCGTGCGAAATCGGAAAGGTGAGCAAGGCATGCATTGATACTTAACACATGCATCCACGGGATCAAGCGGCTAGCTAGAAGCTTCGAGCTGCTTTTTTCCTTACTCACGCTCTAAGCCCTCCATATAATCCTGGAAATATTTCCAGTAAAAAACACAAACTTATAAGGGTATCTACAACCTATGTTGACTTACAAATTTTCTTCCACATCCATTCGTGGACAAAGGGATCAGTTCACGAATATGGATGTGGAACCGGCCATCCAACACTATCTGCATACATTTCAAACACTCGTTAAACTAACTAGACAAATTACATGAAAACCAAATGATTTTTATACAAACCGGCGAAAACATTTACCGGCATATTATAACTAAACTATATCGCGCTACAGTAAAACTAGTCTACAGCCAGCTGTGGCGGATCGCCACTCCCACGACATGTCTTCCTCATGTCGTGGGAGTGGGGGAGAGTACCCTCCCTCCGCTTCCGTGAAGCACGGATCAGTGTTGGTTTTTGGGCAGGGGAAGACGGTTGCCGTGGTCTATGCCCCCGCTCACCGGGCAAAATACCGGCTGTGTAACCCGACGACGTGGTGGCAGTGGCTGTCGGTGTCAAAACCGGCGGATCTCGGGTAGGGGGTCCCGAACTGTGCGTCTTAGGATCGATGGTAACAGGAGACAGGGACACAATGTTTACCCAGGTTCGGTCCCTCTCGATGGAGGTAATACCCTACTTCCTGCTTGATTATCTTGGATGAATATGGGGTTACAAGAGTTGATCTACCTCGAGATCGTAATGGCTAAACCCTAGAAGTCTAGCATGTATGATTATGATTCTGATCGTCTCTACGGACTAAACCCTCCGGTTTATATAGACACCGGAGGGACTTAGGGTTATACAGAGTCGGTTTACAGAGGAAGGAATCTTCCTATCCGAACGCCAAGCTTGCCTTCCACGCTAAGGAGAGTCCTATCCGGACACGGGTAGAAATCTTCTGTTTTGTATCTTCATGGCCCATTAGTCCGGCCCACGTCACATAGCCCGGACGTCCGAGGACCCCTTAATCCAGGACTCCCTCAGTAGCCCCTGAACCAGGCTTCAATGACGATGTGTCCGGCGCGCAGATTGTCTTCGGCATTGCAAGGCGGGTTCCTCCTCCGAATACTTCAAAATAGTCTTCGAACACAAAAAACGTGTCCGGCTCCGCAAAATAAGCTCCACACACAGCCGTGAAGAGTATAATACTTAACAAGTCCCATCTGCTGACAATTGTTACGGCGAGACGTTACGTCCCTGGCCTGGTTATTATTTCGAATCGTCGTTCGGCCTCTCGCTCCATGTTACGAGACGTGGTCTTTATTGACACGTCCTGTCAAACAGAGATCGTGCCCCCTTATCACGGGATCCTTATCATTATGGGCGTGGGTAATCCAACCGTGTTGTTTGCACGATCCCTGGGGAAGAGGCGAGCTTTAAGGCCCGTGAGGAGGTGTTCGATATTCATCATCTTATAAAGGAGTACAGACCCGTCTTTTTCCCCCACGCCTTCCTCCTCCCCGGCCTTTCCAACCTCGAGCTCCAACGCCCAGGTCTCGATTTCTTTCATCGCCACTTCGCCTTTCCGCTATGTACGGATCCAGCTCCCAAGGCAGGTGGGCGGCCTCCTCGGTCACCGAGGAAGATATCGCGAAGCTCCGAGAGGCGAGGTACCTGACCGCGGAAATCCCCCACAGGCTCCCCGCTCGGGGGCAGGTTATCCCTACACCAAAATCCGGCGAGAGGGTGGTATTCATCCCCCACTTCCTCCGCGGGCTAGGGTTCGCTCTTCACCCTTTCGTTCGTGGCCTCATGTTCTATTATGGGCTAGATTTTCACGATCTAGCTCCAGACTCCTTTCTTCACATCTCGGCGTTTATCGTCATGTGCGAGGCTTTTCTACGCATCCCTCCACACTTCGGCCTATGGATCAAGACCTTCAATGTGAAGCCGAAGATAGTCGAAGGGGAGCAGGCAGAGTGCGGCGGTGCTATGGTGAACAAGCTCACCAATACTATCTGGCCAAAAGGCACTTTCACAGAAACCTCCAACTTATGGCAGCGAGAGTGGTTCTACATCACCGAGCCCCGCGGTACCAAATGGGTGACCACACCTGCGTTCCGATCTGGCCCTCCATTGCGACTCGCGTCGTGGATTAACCAGGGGCTAGACTGGGGATCAACTGATGAAGTCCAGACACTGCAAAGCCGCATCCAGAGCATCCTCGAAAAGGGCACCGGCCTCATCAACGTGATCCAGGTAATGCTAGTCCGTCGGATCCTCCCGTGCTAGCGACGGCCTCTCCGCATGTGGGAGTTCAATTCGGAAGGACCGCGGACCCTTCAACAATTCTTTGGCACAACGCACAGAGGGATGTGGAAGCTATTCTTCAAGACTCGAAAGCAGTGGCCGGATACAAACGAGGACATCGGCCTTGACTGCAACCATCCGGATACCCCGGTAAGCACCCGATTTCAGAACGCAACTTGGTTGATTATCCCATAGCGATGTACTGAGAAACCTATCTTTAACCAGGGCTGGATAAAGAAGGCGGAACGAATTAGGTGTTCAGCTCCACTTCCCGAAAGCTCAGCTGATCATGTGCTGATGAGGATGCTAGCCCCGGCGCCGTATCAAGTACGGGCGAAGGAAGACAAGAAGAAAAGCAAATAGGCCGAAGGTGGCCTCCACTCTAAAGGTATATTGGACGCTACGTCCGGGGAGACTCAAGCTCCCTCTTCTGGAGACGAAGGGGAAGAAGAAGGTGATATCCCTTCTCCCCTTGGGAGGAAGAGGACTGCCTCCGCAGACTTGGAGGCGGAGGCATCCAAGAGAGGGAAGATATCCCTGTCAGATGGTTCGGGTTCGGAAGCCGATGTCGTCGCAAAGTACCTCCGTAAGGACAAGCCCTTCGCCGAATCGTAAGTGAACAAGGTTGCTCTAGACATATCCCGTTCTTTTGGGTCGCACGGATAACATTCAAACTATATGTTTGTGGTCCGGCTCGCTGTCTTCCTTCACAGTCCTCCTCATCGGGGGACTTGCCTCCGGAGATGATGGAAAGCGAGACGCCTCCACCAGCTTCCTCGCCCCTAAGGGCGAACGACCCTGAGGTGTCGTCCCGGAGGTGCCGTACTTTCGGTACTAGGATCGGTCGGATCGTGAAGACGTACGACTACATCAACCACGTTGTCATAACGCTTCCGCTTACGGTCTACGAGGGTATGTGGACTACACTCCCCCTCTCGTTGTTATGCATCACCATGATAGATCTTGCGTGTGCGTAGGATTTTTTTTGAAATTACTGTGTTCCCCAACAGACATTACTCTTATTAACAGGCGGCTCGACGAGGCACAAGGTATGTTTTGGGACAGCCCGCTTATGCATGTATAAAAATATGAGCATGAAGCTGAAAGTTATACACTGTGACATGCATAATTGTAGATGGTGCAGCCGCGGTTGAGACCCTTCGGGCCGAGCTTGCCCGTGCTAAGGAGCAAGCCAGAATGAGTAATGCGGCTACCGAGAAGGCGACTGCTGATTTAAAGGCCGAACAGGCCATTCGGTGCCAGTGCGAGGAGAGAATATCTACCATAGAGCGAGAGCTGAAGGATGCCACTGGCAAAAGCCAATCACTCGAGGAGGATAACCAAGCCAAGGCAGCCGAACTCGACAAGGCCTTACAAAAGGCGAGAGAGGCACGGTCCGAGTCAAGAGCGGCTCGGGAGGAGATCCGGCAAGCTAGGAAGATAGCGGCTGGTAAGCCCTTTCTTTTACAGACTAAGTTCGGTGACCCGAAGTATGCTCAGCTTAATCAATTGTGGAGTTCGCCAGACGTATTCTTGGACCTGCCGAAGAGTGTCTCCGATGTGGCGCAGTTTTTCCAAGCGCAGGAAGAACGCGCTGCAGAGAAGCTTTTCTGGTCACAATTCGACGTGCCAAGGCGACCGTCGTTGCTGAACGAGCAGATGGCCCAGTGGGCCGAGCTCCACAAGATGTCCGGAGCTGCCATGAAGGACGTCGTGGTCCGTCTATGGCTGGCTAAACCAATTCCGACCAGCTATTTCGGCTTGGTGCAGCGACTTGTCGATGCAGTGCCGCGTATCGACGCCGTTAAGCGGTCGGTGTGCATAAAAGGTGCACGGATGGCCTTCGCCCATGTCAAGATGTATTGGGCAGAGATGAAGGCCACCGATGTTGCAGCGAATGGCCCACCCGGAGGGAAGGACCATCGCACGCCGAAGCATTATTTGGAAGACGTCCTAGAGGGCGCCCGCTTGATAGAGGGTCAGTGCTCGAAGGATACTATGTTCGAATAAATGTACCGGAATTGTGAGAACAATATTATGATACATTGAGGCTGTGTTATATTTATGCCTGTGGCTGAAAGTTATTTCCTCCTGTGCGGCCGTTTTTTATAATCTGAAAGTTTGCCAGTCGTCGGCTTCAGCCCCCTCGCATATAATACGAGGATGTTCGGAATAGCACCTGACCACACTTGAACCAACGTCTTGGTCCGTGACGGAGGTTCAGTGCGGCGAACTAGGCAATCGGACTATAGGGCTTTAACACTTTCACTTAGCCATAGGAGTTTGACGGCGGGTCTATGATGTAGCCCCTAGTATGTACGTGGTTATCCGAATATGGTTGCGTTACACAGGTGACCGGAAAACGGTCCTTCGCGTTATACGGAAGAAATCGCAAAAGATTTTAATAAGTCACCGAGTGGTTGACCAGCTCTCGCCTCATCATGATAGTCAGTTTTCGGCTTTCTCTACTGAGGTGTTTAACCAGGTGAACCGGAAACACAATCGCAGTAGTTCTCCCTTTACTACCCTAGCCGATAAGACAGAACGTAAGGTAGTAAGCACAAGAGCCGGGCAACCCAACTATTGACCAAAGACTTGATCCGGAGCTGATGCATATAATGCCAAACTCGTGACGTCGAAGTATGTTGTAGAGCTGTTCGGACTTTTTGGGCAACCAATATGTTGCCGTATCGAGCCCCTGGCGATTAGTGCCGAGGTGTGTGTGAAACAACCGAGGAAGCAGAATACAGTTCTATGAGGAAAAGTAAGTACTGAAGACGAATTATGTTCACTGGAATCTGATTGATACGCCGAACGCAATCTTACAGACTATAACACCCCTGCCCAGGTCATTTTACATGCCAGGGGTCGAAGGCTGAGGAAAAGGCTTTATACAGGCTTTAAATAGAGTGTTTGGTCTACAAAAAAAATTTTGGACCTCCTGTCGCACGTCTGCGCTGCCTTTGCCTTAGCGAAGAGCATTCGTTAGAAGAAGCAATCTGTGGTTACTTGGACGAAACCGGGCTCAGAAAGAGTCCATGCAGGTCCGTAGGATGAACAGGCTTTGATTCACCCGTGGAAAAAGATAAGAAATGGTTAAAAAAGAGAAGGAGAGTGTAGGAGGGCGAACCATATTGTAGGCCTGTCCGTATTGTGCCTCCGCCGATGACCAAGGTATTTTAAGTGCATAATTATGTATGCGCGATGCGAACTTCGCGGGCATATGCTGCGAACGACGGAGGCGGGACTGCTAATCCAGCTCTAAAATTGACCAGTCCTGTGTAGTAGAGGCTGGTGGCTTAATGGCCGATGGGGTGTGCGGTTTGATGAGGCCGCTTTGTACTCCGGCTGTGATGGCTGTGGTATGCTCCTCGGCATCTTAAGCTTTAGATAGGCATAGTGTGGGACCGCATTGAAACGAGCAAAGGCGGTCCGCCCAAGCAGTGCGTGGTATCCATTGTAGAACGGGACAATATCAAAGATCAAGTCTTCGCTTCGAAAGTTGTCCGGTGAACCGAAGACGACTTCCAATGTGATTGATCCCGTACAGTGAGCTTCTACGCCGGGTATTGCTCCCTTGAAGGCAGTTGTGGTGGGCCTGATCCTTGAGGGATCAATGCCCATCTTGCGAACAGTGTCCTGATAAAGTAAATTAAGGCTACTGCCGTCGTCCATAAGAACTCGCATGAGATGGAATCCATCAATGATTGGGTCAAGGACCAGAGCAACCGAACCTCTTTGACGGATACTGGTCGGATGGTCCTTCCGATCAAAAGTGATTGAGCGGCCCTCCCACGGGTTAAATTTTGGGGCTACCGGCTTTATGGCACAGACGACTCGTAGTGCGCGCTTGCGCTCCCTTATAGGGATATGTGTCACGAATATCATGTTTATTGTATTTACTTTGGGGGGAAATTGCTTCTGTCCCCCGGTGTTCGGTTGGCGAGTATCTTCATCTTTGCTGTCACTACGCGTCCCCTTCCCTTTGTGTTCGGCATTGAGCTTGCCGGCCTGTTTGAAAACCCAACAATTTCTGCTGCTATGGTTGGCGGGTTTGTCAGGGGTGCCGTGAATTTGACAGGGCCGATCCAGTATCCTGTCTAAACTGGATGGACCATCTTTATTTGGCTCGAATGGCTTCGTCCGTTAATCGGATTTGGAGCCACTGAATCCGGCGTTGACCGCCGTGTCCTGGGTTCCTATATTATTGTTTTGACGCTTGTTTTTATTGCGCCGTGGCTTGCCATTGTCGTCCTTGACTTCGAAGGTGCCAGGATCGCTGGTGCTATTGCTTCGTCGAGATAGTCATCAGTGCAGTAAGAGCTGCCATAGACTTCGGTTTTTCTTGGCCGAGGTGACGGGCCAGCCACTCATCTCGGACGCTATGCTTAAAGGCCGTGAGGGCTTCGGCATCCGGACAGTCGACAATTTGGTTTTTTTTAATTAAGAACCTAGTCCAGAGTTTCCTGGCTGACTCTCCGGGCTGCTGGATGATGTGACTTAGATCGTCGGCGTCCGGAGGCCAGACATATGTACCTTGGAAGTTGTCGCAAAAGGCGTCTTCCAAGTCTTCCCAATTGCCAATGGAGTTCTCTGGGAGGCTATTTAGCCAGTGCCGGGCTGGTCCCTTTAATTTTAGTGGGAGGTATTTGATGGCATGGAGATCATCACCGCGGGCCATGTGGATACGGAGAAGGAAATCCTCAATCCATACTGCGGGGTCGGTTGTTCCGTCGTAGGATTCGATATTCATAGGTTTAAATCCTTCTGGGAATTCGTGCTCCATTACTTCCTCGGTGAAGCATATGGGGTGTGCGGCGCCTCTATAACGGGCGACGTCGCGACGGAGTTCAGCGGACGTCCCTATGCGGCTTTCGCCCTGAGTGAGGTTGTGTTGATCACGCCGTGCCTGATAGCCATCCTCTCGTGTTGGGGCACGTTCCCTTGGCCCATAGATTGAGCAGGCTAGGCCTGCTCTAGTGTCCAGGTCCTGCTGTAGGTCGTAGGTGTAGCCCTTGGCCGCTGTCTCCCTGCTTTTATGGCGAGGTAATGTAGGCTGGTGTTCGGCTTGGGTAGCCGTTCTGTCTCGGCCACCGGTGGCCGGTCTGGTTTGTCAGCTGCATTACGTGTTGATGCTATGGGCTCCCGTGCCTCGACGTCGAATTGGGGTAACAACTTGCGCTTCGGATAGCTTTTGGTTGGTCGTGCAAGGCTGTATTCCTCGGCTACCAGGACATTAGTCCATCTGTCATTGAGCATGTCCTGTTCGGCTTGAAGCCGTTGCTGCTTCCTTTGCAGACTCCTCGCGGTTGCTATTAGCTGTTGTTTAAAGCGTTCTTGCTTGAGGGTTTCCTCTGGCACAATGAAGTCTTCGTCGCCGAGGCTTATTTTGTCTTCAGAGGGTGGCATATAATTGCTGTTGTGACGCCCGGATAATTAAGCTACAGTAACCCTCTACTAATGATGCCAGATCACCACTATTATTGTTACTAAAATCACTCTGGTTCAAATCCCGTTCGAATTCAAAATTCGAAATCAAGTCAAACGTTAAAGGTTTTCAAAAATTAAAACTAAAATGTTCAGTTGGTGCCAAATAATGCATAGGTAATTATTGTCGAGAAACCACACTTTTATAAAATGTTTAAGTAAACTAAAATGAATAAAGCAGTAGCTAAAGCAATTAAATAAATGCCTTTTGAATTTTATAAAATATTAAACTATTTTGTTCAAGGGTAAAACTTTTTAAGACAGTAGTTGGAATTGTAACTCCATTTTAGGTGTGGGTTTTATTTTTGTAAAACTATAAAGTGTTAAAGAAATAAAAGCAAACAGAAAAGACAAAAGGGAAAATAAAACAGAAATAAAAGAAAACCCCCCAGGCTAGTTGGGCCTCGGCCCAGCCAGTGGCCTGCCAGGCCGGCCCACTCCCTCCCCTGGCCTATGACCCCCTGGGGGCACCGAACCCTAGCACCCCCTCACCCCACTCCCCCTCCCCCACCCGCACGGTTCCCTCTCCCTCCCCTGATCCCCTTCTGGATCGGGAGCGCCCCGGCGCTCATCGCCTCGATCCCGCCGCCGCCCGGAGACCCCGTCGCCGACCACCGCTGCCTGAGGTCTCCGCCGACGCCGCCTTCGCCCCGCGTGCATCGGCCTCCGTCCCGTGCCGAGGCCGTCGTTCCTGCGCCGCGCCATCGACCCCGTCGCCTCGCCGCACTCGTCGCCGGCGACCCGGACGCCGCCCCTTCGTCGTCCTCCTCCCCGAGCCCACTGCCCCGTCCCTACGAACCCCAGTGAGGCCCCATCTTCTCCTCTTCCCCGCACCACGCTGGTCGTGGTCGTCGCGGACACTCCACTCCCGTGCGCTCGCCCGCAACCCCCTCGCGCACGCTCACCACGGACGGGCCGCGCCCTGGCCGCGCGTCACTCCGTCTGGCCGCGCCCGTCGCCCCGCGCCGACGCGCCTCGCCTGCGGCCACGCCCTCCCGCTGCTACCTCCGGACGCCTCTGTCGCCCCGTCCGCTTTCGCCCCTGGCCCCTTGCGGTTCCCGCAGTGGCTGCCGCCGCTCGCCGTCCCACCTCCGCCCCCTGGTCGTGCTCCGGCGAATGCTCGCCGCGCCCTGGGTCTGCCTTCGGGCGCCCACGCCCGAGCACCTCCGCCCGGCTACGCCCGATTAGCCACACCCGGTATGGCCCCTCTAGGCCACTGACAGGGGGGGCCCGCCCCCTAAAACGTTTAAAAAAAGAATTAAAAAGAATTAAAAAATAAAAATATTAATTAATTAATTAACTTAATTAATTGAGTTTAATTAACCTAATCAATTAACTAAACTAATTAAACCTGCTTAGTTTGTCTTAGACAATGACAGTGGGACCCCCATGTCAGTTTGACTAGGTCAACTGACTAGTTGAATGATGACATCACCCTGACATCATGCTGACGTCATAATTGCATTTTCTAATTAAATTAATTCTGTTAATTCTAAAAATGAATTAAATATTTAAAAATTAATATAAAATAATCCGTAGCTCGGATGAAAAAACTTTGTACATGAAAGTTGCTCAGAACGACGAGACGAATCTGGATACGCAGCCCGTTCGTCCGCCACACATCCCTAGCATAGCAAACACGCAACTTTCCCCCTCCGGTTCATCTGTCCGAAAACGCGAAACACCGGGAATACTTTCCCGGATGTTTCCCCCCTTCGCCGGTACCACCTCCTACCGCGTTAGGGAACACCTAGCCCCGCACATTGACATGTCTTCCATCATCATGCTTATGTTTGCATTATATTCATTGTTTCTTCCCCCTCTTCTCTTCGGTAGACTACGAGACCGACGTCACTGCTGGTGCCCCGACCGACTACGCTGTTGACGACCCCTACTTGCCAGAGCAACCAGGCAAGCCCCCCCCTTGATCACCAGATATCGCCTATTCTTCTCTATACTGCTTGCATTAGAGTAGTGTAGCATGTTACTGCTTTCCGTTAATCCTATCCTGATGCATAGCCTGTCATTGTTGCTACAGTTGTTTTTTTGACTGTACACAGTAGGGCAAAAACCCCACTGCAATTTTTTTGTTTATGTTGCCCTTACCTGCTATCCTACTGCTTAGTATAGGATGCTAGTGTTCCATCAGTGGCCCTACACTCTTGTCCGTCTGCCATGCTATACTACTGGGTCGTGATCGCTTCGGGAGGTGATCACGGGTATATACTATATACTTTATATACATGACACATGTGGTGACTAAAGTCGGGTCGGCTCGTTGAGTACCCGCAAGTGATTCTGATGAGGGGGCTGAAAGGACAGGTGGCTCCATCCCGGTAGAGGTGGGCCTGGGTTCCTGACGGCCCCCGACTGTTACTTTATGGCGGAGCGACAGGTCAGGTTGAGACCACCTAGGAGAGAGGTGGGCCTGGCCCTGGTCGGCGTTCGCGGATACTTAACACACTTAACGAGATCTTGGTATTTGATCTGAGTCTGGCCATTTGGTCTATACGCACTAACCAACTACGCGGGAACAATTATGGGCACTCGACCTCGTGGTATCAGCCGAAGCTCTTCTTGACGTCAGCGACGGAGCGGCGCGCGCCGGATTGGACTGGAACGCCTGCTAGGCTAGGTCTGCTTCCGGCCGCGTACGCAACGTGCAGGTGTGCAATGGGCGATGGGCCCAGACCCTTGCGCGCATAGGATTTAGACCGGCGTGCTGACCTCTCTGTTGAGCCTAGGTGGGGCTACGACGTGTTGATCTTCCGAGGCCGGGCATGACCCAGGAAAGTGTGTCCGGCCAAATGGGATCGAGCGTGTTGGGTTATGTGGTGCACCCCTGCAGGGAAGTTTATCTATTCGAATAGTTATGTCCCTCGGTAAAAGGACGACCCGGAGTTGTACCTTGACCTTATGACAACTAGAACCGGATACTTAATAAAACACACCCTTCCAAGTGCCAGATATAACCCGGTGATCGCTCTCTAACAGGGCGACGAGGAGGGGATCGCCGGGTAGGATTATGCTATACGATGCTACTTGGAGGACTTCAATCTACTCTCTTCTACATGCTGCAAGATGGAGGCTGCCAGAAGCGTAGTCTTCGACATGATTAGATATCCCCCTCTTAATTCTGGCATTCTGCAGTTCAGTCCACTAATATGGCCCTTTACACATATAACCATGCATATGTAGTGTAGCTCCTTGCTTGCGAGTACTTTGGATGAGTACTCACGGTTGCTTTCCTTCCTCTTTTCCCCCTTTCCTTTCTACCTGGTTGTCGCAACCAGACGCTGGAGCCCAGGAGCCAGACGCCACCGTCGACGACGACTCCTACTACACTGGAGGTGCCTACTACTACGTGCAGCCCGCTGACGACGACCAGGAGTAGTTAGGAGGATCCCAGGCAGGAGGCCTGCGCCTCGTTCGATCTGTATCCCAGTTTGTGCTAGCCTTCATAAGGCAAACTTGTTTAACTTATGTCTGTACTCAGATATTGTTGCTTCCGCTGACTCGTCTATGATCGAGCACTTGTATTCGAGCCCTCGAGGCCCCTGGCTTGTATTATGATGCTTGTATGACTTATTTATGTTTAGAGTTGTGTTGTGATATCTTCCCGTGAGTCCCTGATCTTGATCGTACACGTTTGCGTGCATGATTAGTGTACAATTGAATTGGGGGCGTCACAAGTTGGTATCAGAGCCGACTGCCTGTAGGAATCCCCCTTCCCAACTCCTTGGCCGAAGTTGAGTCTAGTCATTGCAAAACTTTTACTAACATGGTTGTGCGGCTTACGGGCCCATGTCACCATTGGGTGGTAGTAGGATCTTTTATTCCTCGACCTTTACTCTGGGACTCTGAACTCTCTCCTATTTGGGTTAAATGATTTTGCTAAAAAGACTAACTGTAGGTTCTCGTAAATACTTTCTCCCGGAGAGCCCCTTCTGGCCAGATGATCGCCTGCTGCACCAGAAGATTCTAAAGACACTCTCTGATGCTTTCCCGAGACCCTTGTGCCCTTCGCCATTGCGATCCCTACCACCGATAAATCTTTATGGATAACTACATACTTTTATCGTTCGTACCTTCATCCCCAGTTGCCCTTGTTATTACAAGGTGCCCTCAAATACTCTCCGATGTTCCAAGCATCCATTATGCTTACTACCCCGCAGTTCCTTGCCGCATGAATACCCCTACGAATAATTCTTCACCCTTATCGAGGAACTGTTCATTACTAGTTGATCATATGATCCACGAGGTACATTGATATACTATCCGGTCTTCCGGTAATTCCCTGCCAGCTGTTGCTGTGCAAATACTTGTCTGCTTGCATTATGGTTGCGTTCCCTATGTCTAGCAATATTCATTAGTATCCCTTGTCATCATCATTTTCAGCCTTTGATTTGATATGTGGTGAATGCTCGCAATCCTCAGTCGAAATCCTAGAATTCATCCTTCCGGATCAGACGTCATTTTAAACAAGAAACTGGTTCTCGGCCAACCGAATAGCCGTCGGTTTTACCCGTAAGTTTACTCAACTTATCCATCCTCAATCAGAGCGTTTGCTTCTGATCTCTTGATTTGGAAATCGTAATTCCTTTGCATTTGAGATTTGAATTAGTTAGTTATTCCCATAATCTGATGCCTTTGCATTCTTTCTTCCTCTGATTGAGTACCGATACTCACATCAGCTCTGTTGTGGATCGCCCGATCCATTGTTGGATTTTTATCCGACAGTGTCCTTCATATTCAATCACCTTGAGAAGTTCTTCCCTCATAAATAATGCCTTCGGTAAATTGTATCCTCTGTTTTCTCAACCATGCTCTGTTTTCGAGCTGGTGGTATTTACTATTGAAGCTTGTGGTATATGTTTCCACGATACCCTGACGGGTTGAACCTATGCCTTCCTTAATATGTGTGAACTCGGAAGTTTTCACGAGTCATACTCATCTGGTATTTCACCAGGTAAAACTTTCAACACTAATGCCTTTATCAAGGCGAGAAGTGAATGGAAGGTTATACATTGAAGAAGTGGGAGTCGACCTTGAACCTTGCGTTCATGCCCATGGACACGATGTATAACTTATCATGGAAGCTGCTCGTAAAAATAATTACCCCCCTTGTTATAAGTTCATCTTGTATCCGTGGTTCGATCATTTATGATCGTGGTTTCCGACCATGTTCTCCTTTAAATACCATTTCTTGGACAAGTTAAATCCCTTGTCTTCTGCAGGTCAATACGCCTGCCCAACCTCTATTATGATCTACCTTTGAGTATTACCCCTGGTATCTCGAGGATATCTTACCATTGCACTACATCTTATAAACTTCGATGAAGTACTACCTTACCTTGTCTTTGTCACTTCATGGGTTCTGGGTTGTTTGTGTTGGAAATATGCCCTAGAGGTAATAATAAAATGGTTATTATTATATTTCCTTGTTCATGATAATTGTCTATTGTTCATGATAATTGTCTATTGTTCATGCTATAATTGTGTTATCCGGAAATCGTAATACATGTGTGAATACATAGACCACAACATGTCCCTAGTGAGCCTCTAGTTGACTAGCTCGTTGATCAACAGATAGTCATGGTTTCCTGACTATGGACATTGGATGTCATTGATAACGGGATCACATCATTAGGAGAATGATGTGATGGACAAGACCCAATCCTAAGCATAGCACAAGATCGTGTAGTTCGTTTGCTAGAGCTTTTCCAAATGTCAAGTATCATTTCCTTAGACCATGAGATTGTGCAACTCCCGGATACCATAGGAGTGCTTTGGGTGTGCCAAACGTCACAACGTAACTGGGTGGCTATAAAGGTGCACTACGGGTATCTCCGAAAGTGTCTGTTGGGTTGGCACGAATCGAGACTGGGATTTGTCACTCCGTATGACGGAGAGGTATCTCTGGGCCCACTCGGTAATGCATCATCATAATGAGCTCAATGTGACCAAGTGTTTGGTCACGGGATCATGCATTACGGTACGAGTAAAGTGACTTGCCGGTAACGAGATTGAACAAGGTATTGGGATACCGACGATCGAATCTCGGGCAAGTAACGTACCGATTGACAAAGGGAATTGTATACGGGATTGATTGAATCCTCGACATCGTGGTTCATCCGATGAGATCATCGTGGAACATGTGGGAGCCAACATGGGTATCCAGATCCCGCTGTTGGTTATTGACCGGAGAGTCGTCTCGGTCATGTCTGCATGTCTCCCGAACCCGTAGGGTCTACACACTTAAGGTTCGGTGACGCTAGAGTTGTAGAGATATTAGTATGCGGTTAACCGAAAGTTGTTCGGAGTCCCGGATGAGATCCCGGACGTCACGAGGAGTTCCGGAATGGTCCGGAGGTAAAGATTTATATATGGGAAGTCCTATTTTGGCCACCGGAAAATGTTCGGGATTTTTCGGTATTGTACCGGGAAGGTTCTAGAAGGTTCCGAAGTGGGGCCCACCTGCATGGGGGGACCCACATGAACGTGGGTAGTGGGGGCAAGGCCCCACACCCCTGGTCAAGGCGCACCAAGATCCCACCTTAGAAGGAATAAGATCATATCCCGAAGGGATAAGATCAAGATCCCTAAAAAAGGGGGATAACAATCGGTGGGGAAGGGAAATGATGGGATTTCTTTCCCCCACCTTTGCCAACGCCCCAATGGACTTGGAGGGCAAGAAACCAGCCCCCTCCACCCCTATATATAGTGGGGAGGCGCATGGGAGCAGCACCCCAAGCCCCTGGCGCCTCCCTCTCCCTCCCGTGACACCTCTCCCTCTCGCTGAGCTTGGCGAAGCCCTGCCGAGATCCCCGCTGCTTCCACCACCACGCCGTCGTGCTGCTGGATCTCCATCAACCTCTCCCTCCCCTTGCTGGATCAAGAAGGAGGAGACGTCTTCCCCAACCGTACGTGTGTTGAACGCGGAGGTGCCGTCCGTTCGGCGCTCGGTCATCGGTGATTTGGATCACGACGAGTACGACTCCATCAACCCCGTTCACTTGAACGCTTCCGCTCGCGATCTACAAGGGTATGTAGATGCACTCTTTTCCCTCTCGTTGCTAGAAGACTCCATAGATTGTTCTTGGTGATGCGTAGAAATTTTTTAATTTCTGCAACGATCTCCAACAGTGGCATCATGAGCTAGGTCTATGCGTAGTTTCTATGCACGAGTAGAACACAAACTTGTTGTGGGCGTAGATGTTGTCAATTTTCTTGCCACTACTAGTCTTATCTTGTTTCGGCGGCATCGTGGGATGAAGCGGCCCGGACCGACCTTACACGTACGCTTACGTGAGACAGGTTCCACCGACTGACATGCACTAGTTGCATAAGGTGGCTAGCGGGTGTCTGTCTCTCCCACTTTAGTCGGATCGGATTCGATGAAAAGGGTCCTTATGAAGGGTAAATAGAAGTTGGCATATCACGTTGTGGTTTTACGTAGGTAAGAAACGTTCTTGCTAGAAACCTATAGAAGCCACGTAAAAACATGCAACAACAATTAGAGGACGTCTAACTTGTTTTTGCAGCATATGCCTTGTGATGTGATATGGCCAAAAGGATGTGATGAATGAAATATATGTGATGTATGAGATTGATCATGTTCTTGTAATAGGAATCACGACTTGCATGTCGATGAGTATGACAACCGGCAGGAGCCATAGGAGTTGTCTTTATTTTTTGTATGACCTGCGTGTCATTGAATAACGCCATGTAAATTACTTTACTTTATTGCTAAACACGTTAGCCATAGAAGTAGATGTAATCGTTGGCGTGACAACTTCATGAAGACACGATGATGGAGATCATGGTGTCATGCCGGTGACGAAGATGATCATGGCGCCCCGAAGATGGAGATCAAAGGAGCAATATGATACTGGCCATATCATGTCACTATTTGATTGCATGTGATGTTTATCATGTTTTACATCTTATTTGCTTAGAACGACGGTAGCTTAAATAAGATGATCCCTCGCAATAATTTCAAGAAAGTGTTCCCCCTAACTGTGCACCGTTGCGAAGGTTCGTTGTTTCGAAGCACCACGTGATGATCGGGTGTGATAGATTCTAACGTTCGAATACAACGGGTGTAAGCCAGATTTACACACGCAATACACTTAGGTTGACTTGACGAGCCTAGCATGTACAGACATGGCCTCGGAACACGGAAGACCGAAAGGTCGAGCATGAGTCGTATAGAAGATACGATCAACATGAAGATGTTCACCGATGTTGACTAGCCCGTCTCACGTGATGATCGGACACGGCCTAGTTGACTCGGATCATGTTTCACTTAGATGACTAGAGGGATGTCTATCTGAGTGGGAGTTCATTGAATAATTTGATTAGATGAACTTAATTATCATGAACTTAGTCTAAAATCTTTACAATATGTCTTGTAGATCAAATGGCCCACGCTAATGTTGCCCTCAACTTCAACGCGTTCCTAGAGAAAACCAAGCTGAAAGATGATGGCAGCAACTATACGGACTGGGTCCGGAACCTGAGGATCATCCTCATAGCTGCCAAGAAAGATTATGTCCTAGAAGCACCGCTAGGTGACGCACCCATCCCAGAGAACCAAGACGTTATGAACGCTTGGCAGCAGCGTGCTGATGATTACTCCCTCGTTCAGTGCGGCATGCTTTACAGCTTAGAACCGGGGCTCCAAAAGCGTTTTGAGCAACACGGAGCATATGAGATGTTCGAAGAGCTGAAAATGGTTTTCCAAGCTCATGCCCGGGTCGAGAGATATGAAGTCTCCGACAAGTTCTTCAGTTGTAAGATGGAGGAAAATAGTTCTGTCAGTGAGCACATACTCAAAATGTCTGGGTTACACAACCGCTTGACTCAGCTGGGAGTTAATCTCCCGGATGACGCGGTCATTGACAGAATCCTTCAGTCGCTTCCACCGAGCTACAAGAGCTTTGTGATGAACTTCAATATGCAGGGGATGGAAAAGACCATTCCTGAGGTATATTCAATGCTGAAATCAGCGGAGGTGGAGATCAAAAAGGAACATCAAGTGTTGATGGTGAATAAAACCACTAAGTTCAAGAAAGGCAAGGGTAAGAAGAACTTCAAGAAGGACGGCAAGGGAGTTGCCGCGCCCGGTAAGCCAGTTGCCGGGAAGAAGCCAAAGAATGGACCCAAGCCTGAGACTGAGTGCTTTTATTGCAAGGGAAGTGGTCACTGGAAGCGGAACTGCCCCAAGTACTTAGCGGACAAGAAGGCCGGCAACACCAAAGGTATATGTGATATACATGTTATTGATGTGTACCTTACCAGCACTCGTAGTAGCTCCTGGGTATTTGATACCGGTGCGGTTGCTCATATTTGTAACTCAAAGCAGGAGCTGCGGAATAAACGGAGACTGGCAAAGGACGAGGTGACGATGCGCGTCGGGAATGGTTCCAAGGTCGATGTGATCGCCGTCGGCACGCTACCTCTACATTTACCTACGGGATTAGTTTTAAACCTCAATAATTGTTATTTAGTGCCAGCTTTGAGCATGAACATTGTATCAGGATCTCGTTTAATTCGAGATGGCTACTCATTTAAATCCGAGAATAATGGTTGTTCTATTTATATGAGAGATATGTTTTATGGTCATGCCCCGCTGGTTAATGGTTTATTCTTAATGAATCTCGAACGTAGTGTTACACATATTCATAGTGTGAATACCAAAAGATGTAAGGTTGATAATGATAGTCCCACATACTTGTGGCACTGCCGTCTTGGTCACATTGGTGTCAAACGCATGAAGAAGCTCCATGCAGATGGACTTTTGGAGTCTCTTGATTACGAATCATTTGACACGTGCGAACCATGCCTCATGGGTAAGATGACCAAGACTCCGTTCTCCGGAACAATGGAGCGAGCAACCAACTTATTGGAAATCATACATACTGATGTGTGCGGTCCAATGAGTGTTGAGGCTCGCGGTGGCTATCGTTATGTTCTCACTCTCACTGATGACTTGAGTAGATATGGGTATGTCTACCTAATGAAACACAAGTCTGAGACCTTTGAAAAGTTCAAGGAATTTCAGAGTGAGGTTGAGAATCAACGTGACAGGAAAATAAAGTTCTTACGATCAGATCGTGGAGGGGAATATTTGAGTCACGAATTTGGCACACACTTAAGGAAATGTGGAATAGTTTCACAACTCACGCCGCCTGGAACACCTCAGCGAAATGGTGTGTCCGAACGTCGTAATCGCACTCTATTGGATATGGTGCGATCTATGATGTCTCTTACCGATCTACCGCTCTCATTTTGGGGCTATGCTTTAGAGACTGCCGCATTCACTTTAAATAGGGCTCCGTCGAAATCCGTTGAGACGACACCGTATGAATTATGGTTTGGGAAGAAACCTAAGCTGTCGTTTCTAAAAGTTTGGGGATGCGATGCTTATGTCAAGAAACTTCAACCTGAAAAGCTCGAACCCAAGTCGGAAAAATGCGTCTTCATAGGATACCCTAAGGAAACCATTGGGTATACCTTCTACCTCAGATCCGAAGGCAAGATCTTTGTTGCCAAGAACGGGTCCTTTCTGGAGAAAGAGTTTCTCTCGAAAGAAGTAAGTGGGAGGAAAGTGGAACTTGATGAAGTACTACCTCTTGAACCGGAAAGTAGCGCAGCTCAGGAAGATGTTCCTGTGGTGCCTGCACCGACTAGAGAGGAAGTTAATGATGATGATGATCAAGGTACTTCGGATCAAGCTCCTACTGAACTTCGTAGGTCCACAAGGACACGTTCCGCGCCAGAGTGGTACGGCAACCCTGTCTTGGAAATCATGTTGTTAGACAACGGTGAACCTTCGAACTATGAAGAAGCAATGGCGGGCCCAGATTCCGACAAATGGCTTGAAGCCATGCAATCCGAGATAGGATCCATGTATGAAAACAAAGTGTGGACTTTGACAGACTTGCCCGATGATCGGCGAGCGATAGAAAACAAATGGATCTTTAAGAAGAAGACAGACGCGGATGGTAATGTTACCATCTATAAAGCTCGACTTGTCGCTAAGGGTTATCGACAAGTTCAAGGGGTTGACTACGATGAGACTTTCTCACCCGTAGCGAAGCTGAAGTCCGTCCGAATCATGTTAGCAATTGCCGCATACTATGATTATGAGATATGGCAAATGGACGTCAAAACGGCATTCCTTAACGGCTTTCTTAAGGAAGAATTGTATATGATGCAGCCGGAAGGTTTTGTCGATCCTAAGAATGCTAACAAGGTATGCAAGCTCCAGCGCTCCATCTATGGGCTGGTGCAAGCATCTCGGAGTTGGAACATTCGATTTGATGAGATGATCAAAGCGTTTGGGTTTACACAGACTTATGGAGAAGCCTGTGTTTACAAGAAAGTGAGTGGGAGCTCTGTAGCATTTCTCATATTATATGTGGATGACATACTGTTGATGGGAAATGATATAGAATTCTTGGGAAGCATAAAGGCCTACTTGAACAAGTGTTTTTCAATGAAGGACCTTGGAGAAGCTGCTTATATATTAGGCATCAAGATCTATAGAGATAGATCAAGACGCCTCATTGGTCTTTCACAAAGTACGTACCTTGACAAGATATTGAAGAAGTTCAATATGGATCAGTCCAAGAAGGGGTTCTTGCCTGTATTGCAAGGTGTGCAATTGAGCACGGCTCAATGCCCGACCACGGCAGAAGATAGAGAAAAGATGAGTGTCGTCCCCTATGCCTCGGCCATAGGGTCTATTATGTATGCCATGCTGTGTACCAGACCTGATGTAAACCTTGCCGTAAGTTTGGTAGGAAGGTACCAAAGTAATCCCGGCATGGAACACTGGACAGCGGTCAAGAATATCCTGAAGTACCTGAAGAGGACTAAGGATATGTTTCTCGTTTATGGAGGTGACGAAGAGCTCGTCGTAAAGGGTTACGTCGATGCTAGTTTCGACACAGATCTGGATGACTCTAAGTCACAAACCGGATACGTGTATATTTTGAATGGTGGGGCAGTAAGCTGGTGCAGTTGCAAGCAAAGCGTTGTGGCGGGATCTACATGTGAAGCGGAATACATGGCGGCCTCAGAGGCAGCACAAGAAGCAATCTGGGTGAAGGAGTTCATTACCGACCTAGGAGTTATTCCCAATGCGTCGGGCCCGATGACTCTCTTCTGTGACAACACTGGAGCTATTGCCCTTGCCAAGGAGCCCAGGTTTCACAGGAAGACCAGGCATATCAAGCGTCGCTTCAACTCCATTCGTGAAAATGTTCAAAATGGAGACATAGATATTTGTAAAGTACATACGGACCTGAATGTAGCAGATCCGTTGACTAAACCTCTCCCTAGAGCAAAACATGATCAACACCAGAACTCTATGGGTGTTCGATTCATCACAATGTAACTAGATTATTGACTCTAGTGCAAGTGGGAGACTGTTGGAAATATGCCCTAGAGGCAATAATAAAATGGTTATTATTATATTTCCTTGTTCATGATAATTGTCTATTGTTCATGCTATAATTGTGTTATCCGGAAATCGTAATACATGTGTGAATACATAGACCACAACATGTCCCTAGTGAGCCTCTAGTTGACTAGCTCGTTGATCAACAGATAGTCATGGTTTCCTGACTATGGACATTGGATGTCATTGATAACGGGATCACATCATTAGGAGAATGATGTGATGGACAAGACCCAATCCTAAGCATAGCACAAGATCGTGTAGTTCGTTTGCTAGAGCTTTTCCAAATGTCAAGTATCATTTCCTTAGACCATGAGATTGTGCAACTCCCGGATACCATAGGAGTGCTTTGGGTGTGCCAAACGTCACAACGTAACTGGGTGGCTATAAAGGTGCACTACGGGTATCTCCGAAAGTGTCTGTTGGGTTGGCACGAATCGAGACTGGGATTTGTCACTCCGTATGACGGAGAGGTATCTCTGGGCCCACTCGGTAATGCATCATCATAATGAGCTCAATGTGACCAAGTGTTTGGTCACGGGATCATGCATTACGGTACGAGTAAAGTGACTTGCCGGTAACGAGATTGAACAAGGTATTGGGATACCGACGATCGAATCTCGGGCAAGTAACGTACCGATTGACAAAGGGAATTGTATACGGGATTGATTGAATCCTCGACATCGTGGTTCATCCGATGAGATCATCGTGGAACATGTGGGAGCCAACATGGGTATCCAGATCCCGCTGTTGGTTATTGACCGGAGAGTCGTCTCGGTCATGTCTGCATGTCTCCCGAACCCGTAGGGTCTACACACTTAAGGTTCGGTGACGCTAGAGTTGTAGAGATATTAGTATGCGGTTAACCGAAAGTTGTTCGGAGTCCCGGATGAGATCCCGGACGTCACGAGGAGTTCCGGAATGGTCCGGAGGTAAAGATTTATATATGGGAAGTCCTATTTTGGCCACCGGAAAATGTTCGGGATTTTTCGGTATTGTACCGGGAAGGTTCTAGAAGGTTCCGAAGTGGGGCCCACCTGCATGGGGGGACCCACATGAACGTGGGTAGTGGGGGCAAGGCCCCACACCCCTGGTCAAGGCGCACCAAGATCCCACCTTAGAAGGAATAAGATCATATCCCGAAGGGATAAGATCAAGATCCCTAAAAAAGGGGGATAACAATCGGTGGGGAAGGGAAATGATGGGATTTCTTTCCCCCACCTTTGCCAACGCCCCAATGGACTTGGAGGACAAGAAACCAGCCCCCTCCACCCCTATATATAGTGGGGAGGCGCATGGGAGAAGCACCCCAAGCCCCTGGCGCCTCCCTCTCCCTCCTGTGACACCTCTCCCTCTCGCTGAGCTTGGCGAAGCCCTACCGAGATCCCCGCTGCTTCCACCACCACGCCGTCGTGCTGCTGGATCTCCATCAACCTCTCCCTCCCCTTTGCTGGATCAAGAAGGAGGAGACATCTTCCCCAACCGTACGTGTGTTGAACGCGGAGGTGCCGTCCGTTCGGCGCTCGGTCATCGGTGATTTGGATCATGACGAGTACGACTCCATCAACCCCGTTCACTTGAACGCTTCCGCTCGCGATCTACAAGGGTATGTAGATGCACTCTTTTCCCTCTCGTTGCTAGAAGACTCCATAGATTGTTCTTGGTGATGCGTAGAAATTTTTTTGATTTCTGCAACGATCTCCAACAGTTTGTCAACCGAGAACACCGAATAGTGAATCAAGTCCGCACTCCGATTCAATAACTCTAAGTAATTTTCGTTGCTTACGAGTTTAATAATCATTTAAGTCATTCCTAGCCTGATCGGCTATATCATTAGCGTGCTAAATTTTAACTGTGCTACCTGGTCCTTAACCCTGGAGCACTACTTTCGATGATGAGCTAAGCTTACGCCGATCTTCCTCTCATACCATTTCACCTTGAACAACAAGCTTGACTTCAAGTTTGTGTCCTACCCATGGTTCCAATAACCGTCTGCTTCATCATTCCTTTGACTTGATGTCGTCGCTGATTGATTACATCTTCATGAAATCTCTCGACAAATGTGTTGTGATCATTGTCAACAATTTGACTTCTTCCAAGTTGTGTGTCGAAATTCAGGATGAGAAATACCATCCTTGCCCCTCAATGAATTGTGTTATCATCGACAACATTCTTGCCTCCCCCCAACACAAACTTGTTCATATTTTGTGTTGTATCTTGATTTCCCTGCTATCCAACTTATGTTATGTTCTACCGTGGAGTATTACCATCTTTGATGTCAAGAATGTCGTGAGCATTACTCCACCTCTTAAGAATTCTTGGTACAGTGATACTTCTCACCATCACCATTCTTTCTTGGTCCCCGTGTTGTTTCTAAACAAAATACCGACAAATGGTCTATGATGTGTAAATTCTAAACTTCTAGCAACCCTATTGCTTTGAAGTTATTGGTCTATAGTTTCATTCTACGTCTATGGCTTAATGAATCATCATTCGAACATTGATCGTGCTACCTAGCCCATATTTCGGGTGCACATTTCAACTAATGTTTAACTATGTATGTTTTCCTCGAGCATACATCATTAAGTCATTCGGTCTAGCTAATGTTATCTCCTTGGTCACGTAGTTGTGGAAATCCATCTTTTGGAAATCTCAATGGATTGTCGCTGAGTCAATCAGTCACCTCCTCACCTCTCCTTGATTTAATGATGAACCCTTGTTCGGAACTCGCTTCCATAGTTCATCTCCCGAGAATCTTACATTGTCATCTCGTCAATTTGTGTTGCACCTTTTCTTCTCAGGCATCCTGAGTCGGAGTTATCCTGACACCAATCAGATCTGAATCTCGGTCAGATATGATGGTTGGAACATATTTCCAAGAGTTATAACATTGGTCTATTTATGACCCGGTAAGGTGATGTCATGCCTAACACACCTGGCCGGAGGACCTATTGTTACAAGTTTTCCTTTTTAGCAAGGTTAGCTATTCTTCCATGAGGAAATTGTAAGACTTACTCTATAAGTTGTTCCTGATGGATCCTTTGTGTATCCATAGCCTGATCTTACCTAATGACCATGTCAATGCTATCTCGAAGCATGTCTGTGGTACTCCGATCTTCAATAAAAACATTTGAAGCACAATGCTAAATTTTCGTTATCAATTATTCAAACACCGTTCTTTGGGTAATGTCATGAACTTCCTCTTCCCTAACCTAAATGGTTCTCTTCTAACCATTGTCCTTGGGAAGGATATACCCCCTGAAATATGTGTTTAAACACATTTTCCTTTCCATTGTTCTGTTTAATCTGATAATCATATTTTCCTTTCCATTGGTTGGCTTAACGTTTCTGGTGATCATTATGATCTAAGCAGTATTAATTCCCTGCTTGTGCAAACACCTCGGTGTACAACTCTATCAGTAAGGCCCTGTTACTATTGTTAGTGACATTCCGGTAACCACAGATGGACGAGAACTTTGCCTATTGGTCCGCCTCATTTCAACGAGCAGGAAAATGGTTCTCTTCGTCCCTCGCCCTTGGTACCAACGATGTTGCTGACATATAACTGACAGGCTACCCTCTGACATGCCTTGCTATCATGATCGTGCAAGATGTCACCGCCCTTCCTACTTTAACCACATGGTGGGCCCATAACCCACAGTTCCACAGGATCAAAACCTGACTCTCCTGCGCACCCCCTGTTCCCAAATTTATTCATCGCGCGTGGCCTCGTATGTATTTCACGGACCACCGTCCTACTGATCTTTACTGGCATCAGACATAATACTTATTCCGATTGCTTTGAACCCCTTTCACACTTTGTTTCAGGCTTCGAACGATTGCCTACCCGCTTAGACTTCTCATGGTACCTCCTTACTTTGCTCTCGAAATTTTCTTAAGTTTCACTTCGAGAGTTACTTTCCGCCACCTTCCCCCGATGTTAGCTACCAGGTAGTAAACCTTGCAGAGGTCCGTTCTTCCGGAATGACCACCCTTTATTCTTTCGTAAGTACGATGGAGTTCCCGAAGAAAGGATGCCGACTTCATCATGATGACCTGAAGCAGAGAAATAAAGACATCAACGAAAGGGATTAACTTCTTCGAGATGAGCAGCCAAGACCGAGAAGATCCGTTAGAATTTCATAACCAGATCTTTCCCCTTGCTTCCCCTCTTAAATCTCGGGACGAGATTTCTTGTAGTGGAGGAGAATTGTGACGCCCGGATAATTAAGCTACTGTAACCCTCTACTCATGATGCCACATCACCACTATTATTGTTACTAAAATCACTCTGGTTCAAATCCCGTTCGAATTCAAAATTCGAAATCAAGTCAAACGTTAAAGGTTTTCAAATATTAAAACTAAAATGTTCGGTTGGTGCCAAATAATGCATAGGTAATTATTGTCGAGAAACCACACTTTTATAAAATGTTTAAGTAAACTAAAATGAATAAAATAAATGCCTTTTGAATTTTATAAAATATTAAACTATTTTGTTCAGGGGTAAAACTTTTTAAGACAGTAGTTGGAATTGTAACTCCATTTTAGGTGTGGGTTTTATTTTTGTAAAACTATAAAGTGTTAAAGAAATAAAAGCAAACAGAAAAGACAAAAGGGGAAATAAAACAGAAATAAAAAGAAAACCCCCCAGGCTAGTTGGGCCTCGGCCCAGCCAGTGGCCTGCCAGGCCGGCCCACTCCCTCTCCTGGCCTATGACCCCCTGGGGGCACCGAACCCTAGCACCCCCTCACCCCACTCCCCCCCCGGCATGGTTCCCTCTCCCTCCCCTGATCCCCTTCTGGATCGGGAGCGCCCCAGCGCTCATCGCCTCGATCCCGTCGCCGCCCGGAGACCCCATCGCCGACCACCGCTGCCTGAGGTCTCCGCCGACGCCGCCATCGCCCCGCGTGCCTCGGCCTCCGTCCCGTGCCGAGGCCGCCGTTCCTGCGCCGCGCCATCGACCCTGTCGCCTCGCCGTACTCGTCGCCGGCGACCCGGACGCCGCCCCTTCGTCGTCCTCCTCCCCGAGCCCACTGCCCCGTCCCTACAAACCCCCAGTGAGGCCCCATCTTCTCCTCTTCCCCGCACCACGCTGGTCGCGGTCGTCGCGGACACTCCGCTCCCGTGCGCTCGCCCGCAACCCCCTCGCGCACGCTCACCACGGACGGGTCGCGCCCTGGCCGCGCGTCACTCCGTCTGGCCGCGCCCGTCGCCTCGCGCCGACGCGCCTCGCCTGCGGCCACGCCCTCCCGCTGCTGCCTCCGGACGCCTCCGTTGCCCCGTCCGCTTTCGCCCCTGGCCCCATTGCGGTTCCCGCAGTGGCTGCCGCCGCTCGCCATCCCACCTCCGCCCCCTAGTCGCGCTCCGGCGAACGCTTGCCGCGCCCTGGGTCTGCCTTCAGGCGCCCACGCCCGAGCGCCTCCGCCCGGCTACGCCCGATTAGCCACACCCGCTATGGCCCCTCTAGGCCACTGACAGGGGGGCCCCGCCCCCCTAAAAGGAATTAAAAAAATAAAAATATTAATTAATTAATTAACTAAATTAATTAACTTAATTAATTGAGTTTAATTAACCTAATCAATTAACTAAATTAATTAAACCTGCTTAGTTAGTCTTAGACAATGACAGTGGGACCCCCATGTCAGTTTGACTATGTCAACTGACTAGTTGACTGCTGACATCACCCTGACATCATGCTGTCGTCATAATTGCATTTTCTAATTAAATTAATTCTGTTAATTCTAAAAATGAATTAAATATTTAAAAATTAATATAAAATAATCCATAGCTCGGATGAAAAAACTTTGTACATGAAAGTTGCTCAGAACGACGAGACGAATCCGGATACGTAGCCCGTTCGTCCGCCACACATCTCTAGCATAGCAAACACGCAACTTTCCCCCTCCGGTTTATCTGTCCGAAAACGCGAAACACCGGGAATATTTCCCGAATGTTTCCCCCATTCAACAGTACCACCTCCTACCGCGTTAGGGCACACCTAGCCCCGCGCATTGACATGTCTTCCATCGTCATGCTTATGTTTGCATTATATTCATTGTTTCTTCCCCCTCTTCTCTCCGGTAGACTACGAGACCGATGTCGCTGCTGGTGCCCCGACCGACTACGCTGTTGACGACCCCTACTTGCCAGAGCAACCAGGCAAGCCCCCCCTTGATCACCAGATATCGCCTATTCTTCTCTATACTGCTTGCATTAGAGTAGTGTAGCATGTTACTGCTTTCCGTTAATCCTATCCTGATGCATAGCCTGTCATTGTTGCTACAGTTGTTACCCTTACCTGCTATCCTACTGCTTAGTATAGGATGCTAGTGTTCCATCAGTGGCCCTACACTCTTGTCCGTCTGCCATGCTATACTACTGGGTCGTGATCACTTCGGGAGGTGATCACAGGTATATACTATATACTTTATATACATGACACATGTGGTGACTAAAGTCGGGTCGGCTCGTTGAGTACCCGCAAGTGATTCTGATGAGGGGGCTGAAAGGACAGGTGGCTCCATCCCGGTAGAGGTGGGCCTGGGTTCCTGACGGCCCCCGACTGTTACTTTATGGCGGAGCGACAGGTCAGGTTGAGACCACCTAGGAGAGAGGTGGGCCTGGCCCTAGTCGGCGTTCGCGGATACTTAACACGCTTAACGAGATCTTGGTATTTGATCTAAGTCTGGCCATTTGATCTATACGCACTAACCAACTACGCGGGAACAGTTATGGGCACTCGACGTCGTGGTATCAGCCGAAGCTCTTCTTGACGTCAGCGACGGAGCGGCGCGCACCGGATTGGACTGGAACGCCTGCTAGGCTAGGTCTGCTTCCGGCCGCGTACGCAACGTGCAGGTGTGCAATGGGCGATGGGCCCAGACCCTTGCGTGCATAGGATTTAGACCGGCGTGCTGACCTCTCTGTTGAGCCTAGGTGGGGCTGCGACGTGTTGATCTTCCGAGGCCGGGCATGACCCAGGAAAGTGTGTCCGGCCAAATGGGATCGAGCGTGTTGGGTTATGTGGTGCACCCCTGCAGGGAAGTTTATCTATTCGAATAGCCATGTCCCTCGGTAAAAGGACGACCCGGAGTTGTACCTTGACCTTATGACAACTAGAACCGGATACTTAATAAAACACACCCTTCCAAGTGCCAGATATAACCCGGTGATCGCTCTCTAACAGGGCGACGAGGAGGGGATCGCCGGGTAGGATTATGCTATACGATGCTACTTGGAGGACTTCAATCTACTCTCTTCTACATGCTGCAAGATGGAGGCTGCCAGAAGCGTAGTCTTCGACGGGATTAGATATCCCCCTCTTAATTCTGGCATTCTGCAGTTCAGTCCACTGATATGGCCCTTTACACATATAACCATGCATATGTAGTGTAGCTCCTTGCTTGCGAGTACTTTGGATGAGTACTCACGGTTGCTTTCCTTCCTCTTTTCCCCCTTTCCTTTCTACCTGGTTGTCGCAACCAGATGCTGGAGCCCAGGAGCCAGACGCCACCGTCGACGACGACTCCTACTACACTGGAGGTGCCTACCACTACGTGCAGCCCGCTGACGACGACCAGGAGTAGTTAGGAGGATCCCAGGCAGGAGGCATGCGCCTCGTTCGATTTGTATCCCAGTTTGTGCTAGCCTTCTTAAGGCAAACTTGTTTAACGTATGTCTGTACTCAGATATTGTTGCTTCCGCTGACTCGTCTATGATCGAGCACTTGTATTCGAGCCGTCGAGGCCCCTGGCTTGTATTATGATGCTTGTATGACTTATTTATGTTTAGAGTTGTGTTGTGATATCTTCCCGTGAGTCCCTGATCTTGATCGTACACGTTTGCGTGCATGATTAGTGTACGATTGAATCGGGGGCGTCACAGCTGTCCTCCGAGTCTCCGTTCCCGACTGGCTCGTTAGGGTTACCTTACCTCTCCTTCCTATCATCCTGTTCGGATATTGGTTCAACGGGGGCGTCTGGGTCTTCGGCATTCTCCGGAGTGTTATCATCTCCATTGCCGGTATTGTTTTCTTTTTTGCGGCATGATTTTGGACGGCGCCGCTGATGTCGTCGCTTTGGTGGTTTATCAGTGTTATTGTCCTTGATTGGATCTTTACGGCCTTCATCGCCATCCTCTTTTGGCGTGTCCACCATGTATACGTCGTATGTGGAGGTAGCCGCCCAGCGTCCTATATGCGGTGGGTTTTGGCTTTTTTCGTCTCCGGCATCAATGTCCATGCCATAAATGTCTTCGGAGTTACGATCGAGCATGTCGGTTATGTCGTCGACAGTGGCTATGAAGTGGGTGGTGGGTGGGATGTAAAATTCCCCGCTTTCAGCCCCTAGTCCGGGCTGGGCGTAATTCGGACGTTGCCCTCTGTAATAACGTGGGATCGCATTAGGTCCAGAGCCTCGCTTAAAGGCGAGGTTTGGCCAGGGAGAAGAGCGCCCGTGGAGTATGGCGGGAGGGAAAATCCTTGGCCGAGCTCACACGCTGTTGACTCCGAGGGTTCGGAGCCAGTGTTCGGAGAAGAGTCCGGTTTCGTGATGATGACCGGTGTCACAGCTTCCTCCGACTCTCCCGTACTAGGCTCAATAGCCGCAGAGAGTCCGGCGGGCTCGGGAATCCCGTCTTCGGACCAGGTGTTCTGCTCCGGATCTAACGCCAGAGCGAAGGTTGGGGTCGCGGACCCTTGGAAGATCAAGTCTCCTCGGATATCAGCGACATAGTCCAGATTTCCAAAACTAATCTGGTGACCTGGGGCGTAGCTGTCGATCTGTTCTAGATGGCCAAGCGAGTTGGCCGGCAGTGCGAAGCCGCCGAACACAAAGATCTGGCCGGGGAGAAAGATCTCCCTCAGGGCAGCATTGTTGTAGATGAGAGATGGAGCCATCGAACCTTCTGATGATGATGCAGCGGAACTCTCAATGAAAGCACCAATGTCGGTGTCAAAACCGGCGGATCTCGGGTAGGGGGTCCCGAACTGTGTGTCTTAGGATCGATGGTAATAGGAGACAGGGACACAATGTTTACCCAGGTTCGGGCCCTCTCGATGGAGGTAATACCCTACTTCATGCTTGATTATCTTGGATGAATATGGGGTTACAAGAGTTGATCTACCTCGAGATCGTAATGGCTAAACCCTAGAAGTCTAGCATGTATGATTATGATTCTGATCGTCTCTACAGACTAAACCCTCCGGTTTATATAGACACCAGAGGGACCTAGGGTTATACAGAGTCGGTTTACAGAGGAAGGAATCTTCCTATCCGAACGCCAAGCTTGCCTTCCACGCCAAGGAGAGTCCTATCCGGACACGGGTAGAAATCTTCTGTTTCGTATCTTCATGGCCCATTAGTCCGGCCCACGTCACATAGCCCGGACGTCCGAGGGCCCCTTAATCCAGGACTTCCTCAGTGGCCTTCATGGGACCTGAGCGGCGGCGGCCTCTCATGATGTACTTTTCCTCGGTGTCCATGGTGGCCGCAGACATGCCGGCCTTTGCCTGCATGGCTTCTTTCCCCACCTGCCTGACGTGTTGCCGACATCGATCACAGCGGATTTACAGGGTGGCCTCCACCGGCATGGACGTGTCAATGCGGAGAGAAGGCGGCGATCAGTGGGCGGCGAGCCGCTTCAATGCCGACTCCAGTGAGTGGTCGCTTCCGCCTTGGGCCGGCATGAATGCGGGCAGCTGGCTTCGGGTGAACGCGAGCGGGTGCACGAAAGGGGTTTTTGGTGGGCAGGTTAGTCAGACGTGGACGTGGCAGCGATCCGGACGCTCCCAAAAACCCTCCAAATTGTTTTCGGTTTGCGGAAAAAAGTGTGTCTGAACCACCGAACGGACCGATGCAGGCCTGCCTTAGATGGAAAACACATCCGGACCGTGCAATCCAGACGGCTGCGGGTCGTTTGAGAGTCGGTGTTGGAGATACTTAAGTAAATAAATCTGAAATAGACTGCAACAAAAATCTTCTCTCAGAACTGCAAGCGGCGCCTGATACTCTGGTCTCTCGACAGTGGCTGGGTAGGATTTGAGATTCTCATACAAGTTCACCATCCCAAAGAAAGCAACACACAAAGTGTTGCAACTATCATCCACAAACAGTTAAGCAAAGCTTCAAGTCAGGTGTTCGGGCACTCGCGGAGCACGATGCGACGACATACCGGGCACGTCGAGCGCTCGATCAGCCACCGCTCGATGCATTGCTTGTGGAACACGTGCCGGCAGACCGGCAGCCGCCTCATTTCCTCTCCTTTCCCCACTTCGCCGAGGCAGACGACGCATTCCTCGAGGTCGTCGGCGCCCTGAGCTGAGCGTGCCCGTTCCGCGTAGATGGCGTGGAGTTGGGCGAGCGCAGTTGGCGGCAAACGGCAGACGACGGGCTCGAGCTGATGACGGCCGGCAACGGTGTCCAAGCCTCTTTCCACGTCGCCGCCGTCGTTGCCACCGGCGCCGTGGGCGTCTCTCCTTTTGCGAAGGGCAGCTGTGCACACGCGTGCAGCGATCGCGAAGAATACGATGGTGGGGGCACCACCTAGGAGGATGATGATGACGCTGGGGTTCCTCCGGTAGCCGTCTATGGCCAGGGCGGCCATGCCGATCCCGGCGACGAAGATGGCGATGGCCTCGAACAGCTCTAGGCCCCAGGGGCCGGTGCTCTCGTGGCGGGCCATGCCGTGCTCGATAGCTCGACGCAGAAGCACCCACCCACTTCGAAGGTTTTGATCTGATCTCGATATTCCTTGACGGCGTGATCATTGTAATCTTTATCTGTATATATAACCGTTTTGGATTTCGTAAGAGAAACCTACTTTCCAGTTTTTTTTTTTAGAAGAACCTACTTTCCAGATGAGAATGAGATCGATCGAGTAGTTTTTTTTTCAATACTTTTCAGATGAGAATGAGATGTAAAACCTCTTTTTTTCTTTCGTAGGGAAGAGATGTATTACCTATGTACTTAACTATAAGATATCTTTGCAGTTCATTAGGGAGGGAGTAAAACTTTGAGGAGTATGCAACATGGTAGAGCACGGTACCATGAGACCTCATATACGGCGCCTTATGCCGTTATGCGCCAGTTTGCCGGCCCGCGCTCGGGCAAGGTCGCTTGGGCTAGCCTAGACTACCCACAGTGGGAATAATATAAGTGGTAACATCACACATATTTAGGCAAAATAGATGATGTGCTAAGTAATTAATGAAAAAAAGAGGTGTGTGGTAACATAGCTAGTTACTGTAACATCACATATATCAAGATAAGATGAGTCTACAACCTAATAAAGGATGTGATGCATGACACCACACATATGTTACTCCCCACTATAGAAGTAGTAGCATAGACTAGTAACATGTGCATGTTACTACTCTAAGTTACTCCTCATTGTAACTAGTCTTAAGCACGGCCACTTGCTTCGCACTACAGTGAGGCTCGATCAATCGGTTGTCTATTGACCGCTTGATCCTTGACCACTGAATATTTTGACCGCATTGAATAATAAAGGTAGAAAATGTGTTGTGTTGTACCTGGAGATCTTGTTTGATTACATTTACGAAAGGATAGATTTCCTGATTTGTGCAAATTAAAGCTAACGCCATGTGCTAATGGCGTGCTCGATAGCTCGACGCAGAAGCACCCACCCACTTCGTAGGTTTTGATCTGATCTCGATATTCCTTGACGGCGTGATCATTGTAATCTTTATCTGTATAACCGTTTTGGATTTCGTAAGAGAAACCTACTTTCCAGATGAGAATAAGATCGATCGAGTTGCTTCTTTTCTTTCCAAGCAGGCCACACCCAACAGAGTAAGAGATGTAACCATGAGACCTCCTGCGCCAGTTTGCCAGCCGGCGCTCACGCGCAAGGTCGGTTGGGCCAGCCCATTAAGCGCTACCGCTTACTTCGCTCTACAGGCAGGTTCGCTCGCTCAGTCATCTGTTGAACGTTTGATCCTTGACCACTGAACATTTTGACCACGTAGACTTTTCAAAAAAAAAATCATGCATACAAAAGAAGTCATGAATTCGAGAAAGTTTATGAATTTAAAATATAGTTCGTGAATACAAGAAATTCCATGAATTTTTAAAAAATCATAAAGTTCAAAAAGTTCACAAGTTTGAAAAAAATTCACGAATTTGGAAAAAGTTGGCGAATTAAACAAGAAAAAAATAAAGAATAAAGATGAAAAATAAGAAAACACGAACAAAATCGAGTGAACTAGAAAACCAAAAAAACATAAAAGAACAAAAGTGGTTGGGAAGTTTCTAGAAGCTTCCAAAACCGGGATGAGATTCTAACAACCGACCTTGAATGACTGTGTGATGGGTCAGCCCGTTATGAAGGATGTCACATGACAGGGTCTGCGCAAGGAACGATTAAGCCTGCATTTGGTGCCTAGGGTTTGCCCGGTATCATCTCTCTCTGTGACATGGACTCAACAAACAAAGAGTTCACTACATCCGACCATGATATCATCCAAGATTTCTTAAATTTATAGAGGTATGAGAAAAAAACCATTTTTTGTCCCCCAACTCTCAAACCAGACAACTTGCACCCCTAACTCTTCAAACTGGACAATTTTTGTCTCTCAATCTCTCTTGACCAGGTATTGCTGCTAACTCATCGTGGTTTGGACCGGTCCACGCCCACGTGGCAATCTCTCTCTCTCTCTCTCTCTCTCCCTCTCTCTCTCTCTCTGACTTATTTGACTGCGCCGCCTGCAATGCAGCGAAGCTTAGCATCTCCAAGGACAAGTCTAGCATGTTTTGGGGATCCTTGACCGAGCAACAGATGCAACTAAGGTAAGTTACTTGGTCTCGTCGGACATCTTGGGTGCCTGATTTAGGAACTAGGGATTTAGGAGTTTGTGGATTTTCGGTGAATGGATGAAATTGATCTATATTTTTCTCCAATTGATAGGATGATGTGTACCTAGATCTTGTGGTTTCAATGCACATCGTAGACACTGAGCATTGCGGTATTGCAGTCTACAGAAGATTAAATGTTTCCATGAGTACGAATTGGTTAAAAAGGTGGCTTTTGAGGGTGGTAACATTGGTAGAAGATTCATTCCTTGTCAGGATGCCAAGGCTTGTAAATTTCGCATTTGGTATAAGCCATATTGGCCAACTACTTTGCAAAGAGCTACAGAACAATTGTGGAGCATGGTTGTGAGAAATCAGAACATGAGGGACGAGAATGAGGCCCTTGGAAACCAGTTGTTGTTGAATAAACTGAAAGTGAAAGAAGAGAAGAAGATTGCAGCTGCAAATGCATGTCTTATTGTTCCTTTGGGGTTGATCCCCTAGAACCTTAGTTTGTATTTGAATGTTGTTTCGTTATGGAATATAGTGGAACCCGTCCCCCATTTGCGAGGGGTATGAAAAAAATGCATGCCATGCTAAGGAGAAGATCAAGGCAGTGGAGGAGAAGATGCAACTGTAATTACATGTGGCGGACGCGAAGGGAAAATACCAAATGAAGATGAAAATAACAAAAAACATCTTCAAACTAAAGATAAGTGGCTATTGATGTCAGTTAGCTACAACCTTGTGGTTGTAGTGTTGTTGTATGCCTACAATGAAGATATTATATTAGAGAGTTTAGCTGAGATTGGACCCATTAATGTTGTGCGCTTTGAACTTGCGAATGTAAGAATTGATGATGTACCAATGTATGAACTAATGATGTAGCATTGTACGCACTAAATTTGTTAGTTTTGGCATGGTCCTATCTCAATTTTAGGTGTGTGTGTGTGTGTGTGTGTGTGTGTGTGTGTGTGTGAGAGAGAGAGAGAGAGGAATGTGTCTAAGTCATTTAGGTGTCCCCTTGGCCATGTCGGCATGGACAGGTCAAAACCTCATTGAGTTAGTACCAATATCGGGTCGGTCCAGACGAGGGATGAAACTTGTCTTGATTCAAGACTTAGGGGTGCAAGTTGCCTGGTTTTGGAGTTGAAGGGCCAAATCTAAATTTCTCCAAAAGTTGAGGGGCGAAAAGATGATTTTTTTTATACTTCCTTAATCGTTAATTCTGAAGGTGCTAGTAATCGACTAGAGGGGGGGGTGAATAGGCGATTTTTATGAAAGTCTTCAAAACATGAGAGTTTCGAAGACAAACAATAGAAATGAACCTATTGATATGCAGCGGAAGGTAGACTACACTAAGCAAGCCATAGTCAAGTATTCAATGAAGTGAAAGCAAGAAGACTAATAGCAGCTAGGTAGTAAAGATCAGGATGGAAGATAGTATGAAGCCAAACAACGATAGTAGTCACACAGTGAATTCAAACAGGTAGTGCGAGCAGGCAATGACTTCACGAAGACAAACTGTAAGTAAAGAGAGGGAGAGGATAGAACCAGTCACTTGGTGAGGACAAAGGATTTGTTGGACCAGTTCCAGTTGCTGTGACAACTGTACGTCTGGTTAGGGAGGCTGAGATTCAACTCAGAAGACCGTGTCTTCACCTTATTCCCCTTGAGCTAAGGACACCCAGTCCTCACCCAATCACTCTGGTAAGTCTTCAAGGTAGACTTCCAAACCTTCACAAACTTCGTTCACCGGTGATCCACAATGACTCTTGGATGCTCAGAACGCGACGCCTAACCGGCTGGAGAATTCACAGTCCTCAAGTGTAACAAGTCTTCAGGTCACGCGGACAGAAAGACTTTAGTGATGCCTAACACTCTTTGGCTCTGGGTGTTTGGGCTTTGTCCTCGCAAGGATTTATCTCTCTCAAAAGCTCCGGAGGTGGGTTGCTCTCAAACAACAAAAGTCGTGCACTAACTCTGAGCAACCACCAATTTATGATGTAGGGGGTGGGCTATTTATAGCCACTAGGCAACCTAACCTCATTTGTCTACCCTAGGTCACTAAGGAACTGACACGTGTTCCAACGGTCAGATTTCAAACACACACGGTAGTTTGACTTGGGCTACAAGTAAAGCTGACTCATCCAGCTCTGGATAAGATTCGCTCTCATTGTCTTCGCTCGAAGACATAGGATTTGGTTGAGCATCACTTCAGTCACTCTGACTTTGTTCACTGGGACCCCACTTAACAGTACGGTGGTTCCTATGACTCAACAAAGAAGAAAAAGGAAACAACGAAACAACTGAGTCTTCGCGCTCCATAGTCTTCACGCGATGTCTGCTCATGTCATAGTCTTCAATGTGAATATCTTCACATACCACCATTGTCTTCAATGTCTTCATACATTTTTAGGGGTCATCTCCGGTAGGTAAACCGAATCAATGAGGGACTACTACCTGTGTTATCCTGCAATTCTCACAAACACATTAGTCCCTCAACCAGGTTTGTCGTCAACACTCCAAAACCAACTAGGGGTGGCACTAGATGCACTTACAATCTCCCCCTTTTTGGTGATTGATGACAAACTGGTTGAAGTTTTCAACGGGGATAAAAATATGTGAAATTGTAAAGGATAAAGGTATTGTCTTCATAAGTAGCAAAAGGCTCCCTCTGAAGATGTGCATATAAGTAATTTGCTTTTGGAATGCAAATGCACATGGCAGGTTGTACTTATGGAGATCCTCTTCAACTTATGAAGACAATTCATCATGCATGATTTGATATAACGAAGATAATGACATGCATAATGAAAAATGGACGTCTGCAATATGACTTAGTGCGGGATTTATCATCGCACATGCGGAATTTATCATCGCATCACAGAATAGCAGAAAACGTAGCAGACGACCATCAAGTTTAAGTGTTACAACTCAAAGAACCAAATGTATCAAAAGCGAGAGTTGTAAACACTAGGCAAAATATAAAGCAACCGCCCATATGGACCCGCTTGAAGACTATCAACTCATATGCTTCTCCCCCTTTTGTCAGTAAGGACCAAAAAGGGTTGAAGACATAGAGCCTCTACTCATTCCCAGAAGGAGTAGGTGAAGCAGCAGGGACGTCGTTGGCGTTTGGCGGTGCAGAAGAACTTGGTGCAGTGTCTACACGCGCTGAGGTTGGAGGTGGTGAAGTAGCATCATCTTGGTCATCTATGACTCTGGCATTCACCGTTGCAGCTGAGGAGGAATAGTCAGAGTCTTCAAGAGAGGGAGTTTGACGCAAGACAACATTCCTTGGAGGAGTGGAGTCAAACTTGAATCTTTCAGCGAAGCCATCGTCTTGAAGATCTGCTTCAGCACTCAGCAATGTCAAACTCTTCCATGACCTCCGACAGGTTTCATGAGTGACAAAGGGATTCTTGGTGGCAAGGTTGAGAATGCGATTGACATCCACCAAGAGGCTTTGCATCTGTCGCTTCAGCCAGTAGTGATGCTTATCCTGTTTCTGATGCAGGGCGACGAGAAGCTCTCGGTCATTGAGAACACGAGATCGCTTTCGAGGCCTTTGCGTAATTGTGCTCTCAGTGGCTTCAGTATTGGCACGATGAGGGTCACGTGTATTGCTAGCCAAAGGATAAACACGAGTGATTTCCTGGACTCCTGCAATGGGTTGTGTGAAGCTTTGGTGATCAGCATTGTGAAGATAAATGGCCTCCTTGACAGGCTCTGGGTATATGGCTTCAACTGACATATCAATCTCTGGCAAAAAGATCAGATGGTTGCGAGCAGAAGGCTGATAGTTGACGGCAGAGTGAAGCTTGATAAGACGCATAACCCATGGAGCGTAGAACTTCAAGCCAAAGAGATCAGAGCCTGATGCAGCCAATTGCCTGATAAAGAAGTCTTGAGCATTGAAGCTGATGCCATTGAAGATATAAAAGACCAAAGTCTTCATCGCTCCTTCAAGCTTTGCTGCAGAAGAATTTCCCTTGATGGGCCATAGAGTTCGTCTAATGATATGATAGATTGTTCGGGGCAGATACTCTAGGTCTCCAACGAAGAACTCTCTTGGGTATTCAGCGTTGCGTGGCAGAGGCTTCATCATGCTCAACATTTGGCTCATGTTGGGCTCTGGCTTCTGAAAGATGCTCTCCAATGCATTGCGGTGAAGCTGACAACCAGGCTCGAAGAGTTCCCTGGAGTGGGCAGGTCAGTTAGCTCAATGATATCAAGAGCTTTGGCTTCATGATGGACATTGCCTGTCATCCACTCAAGGACCCAAGTCTTCGGATCCCTATTGTAGCCGCGAATGTGGAGGGTAGCATAAAATTATAGCAGAAGCTCTTCATTCCAATGCTCCTTATCAGTCACAAAGTTCAGAAGTCCAGCATCACGGAAGCAGTCAAGGGCTTCTTCAAGGCAGGGCAGTCCAACAATGGCTTCACAGTCTAGACGCATATGTGGGAAGATGCGCCCTTGGTCATAGAGAACACAAGAATAGTAACTGCGCTGCTGATAGCTCCAGAACTGATCAGATGTGATCCTTGGCCTGGAATAGGGGTTCTTGGCACTATCGAAGAAAGTGTTGTGCGCAATGAAGCCATTAGCATTGAACGACCCTGGTGAAGTTGCAGTACCTGGAAACCTTGGCAGTCTTGGCTTAGGCTTCTGGACCTGAGGCCTGTGCTCGACATGATAGTCAAATTGTGGACCGGCAGCAGGTGAAGGAACCAGAATGGGCCATCTGACAGTAACCAACTGACCACGATCAAATGCTTGCTCGATGGTGTGTGGCCTTGGAGGCGGTACATGAGCAGTGGCAGTGGCATTGTCTTCAGGCTGCACATTTGCATCAGGTGCAGCATTGGCTTCAGGTGCATGAACTTCTGGCACTACATTAACTTCAGGCGCCACATTAGCTTCAGCCATGACAACGTCATTGGCTTCAGTGTTGGTGTTGGTGGTTGCCTCAATGTTATCGACCTCCACTTGAGTAGCTGGAGGGTCGGACACATTCTCCTCGAGAACAACTTCAGGGTTGGTTGGGGGTGTAGCAACACGTTCTTCTTCATCTCTTGGCTCTTCTTGTTCATCGGCTGATGCGGCCGGAATATCTTCAGCCGCGTTGGCTTCAGACTCGGGGATGTTCGCAGTAGGAGAGGCTTCAGGAAATACTTGGCGTGATGCGGATTGGTGCTCTTCTCCTTCTGGAACGCTTGACAGAGTGACTTGTGGCCTTGGTCCTTGGTCCTTTACGAAGCCTGCGGAACGCTGGCGACGTTTGTGGAGATGGAGTAGGTTGGGCCTCTAAGTCATCATCTTCAAGCACCGGAGTGGTGACTTGAGTTGGGGGAGTAGCTGGTGTTTCTGCTTGATGGGGGGAGTCTTGAGGGTGATCATCCCATGAATCATCCTGAGCGATTGGCGTCAATGGACGACCAATGCTGATGAGTTCGCTGTTCGTGAGAACAGATGATGATACCACATTGTGCTCGACCTGAGGAAGGACTTCATCATCTTCTACATTGTCTTGGTGACCAATGTCTTCAGCTGCGGTAGGGTTGACAGCTGGAATGTATTCAGCTTCAGGAGCCTCTGGGGAAGCAGGCTCATGAACTATTAAACGACGCTCTTGTTGTGCAGATGCAGGACGAGCAACAGAAATTGGCTCGACGACAAGGGGCTCTGTGGGAGCAGCCCGATCTTTCTTCTTGGTTTTACGCTTCTTGGTAGGTGGAGCATCGTCAGTGGTGTTCTTGGTCTTGCGCTTTCTGGCTTTGGCTTCAGCTGCCCTTGTTTTCTGAAGCTCTGAAACCACTGTGGGGACCTTAGGCTTCACGCCTGTCATACTAGCGGGAAAGATAATGCGAGGTTCTTCCCGCCTGGATGTATCAGCTTGGTCCACAGCAGGCTTCTTCTGCTTGGCAGCCATCTTGGGGTCGATGCCAGGACGCCCAAGTGCCTTGCGCTTCTCAGCTTCATTGTAAGCTTGAACACACTTTGCCGCCAGATGCTTCATTCGCTCTCGAGAACCTTTGGCTTCGTCATGTTTCTTGTGAAACGCCTCCTTGAGCTCATGCAGCATTGTCTTGAAGTTTTGGACGTCTGTCACACTGAGCTTGGCCATATGCTTCTTGAACTGAGCCTTTTCATAGTCGATCTTGTGCTTCAGTTCAACAATTTTCTGAGCTAGAGCCAGCTCAGGGGCAATGGCTCCATGGAAGGAGACGCTGAGGCCAATGGGGAGTTGCAGATCATCAAAGCTGAGATCGGGGGTGTCAAACCACTCATCAATGAAATTGTTCAACACATCCACATCAAAGAGATGCAAATCATTGAAGATTTCCGCCTCTTACTTGCTCTTTATCAGCAGTTCAAGAGCATCATCAGCAAGATCGTCGTCACTCGACAGATCAATGGCGTCGTTCTCATTTCTTAGAACAGCAGCAGGGGTCAGTGCTTGACCAGTGGTGTGCATGGGCTTTTTCTTCTTCTTCTCAGACTTGGAGATGCGTGAGAGGTCTTCAGACTGTACACTCGGTGCAGGAGGAGCAGTGGCCAGAGGCTTCGCTCGCGAAGCTTTTGGTGCAATGGAAGGCTTCGAAGCCTTGGGTTTCTTCAGCTTCTTAGGCTTCGGTGGTGCAGGCGCTTCGTCAGAATCAGCATCATCTGCGGAGTGATCCACGGCAGTCCCTTGAACCATAATGTGAGTGATGAGACCTTCTAGGTTGTAGAAGGGCCCAACAAGATTGGGTTCAGCTTCGCGTGTGCCATCGGCACGAGGAGCAGAGGGACCTGGGTTGAAATCTAATCCCCGCGACTTCTTGTTCTCTTTGGCCGAGTTCTTGGCAAACTGAAAGTTGCGCTTGAACAGATTGTCTTCACGACACCAGAGCAACGAAGATGGGTCGGCATCAGCAGGCTGTGGTCCACGGACCATGCAAGGGTAGAAGCCTTGATCAATGGCTTCAACTCTGGACCTGGGTGGAAGATTTTTGTATAAGATGTCTCCCCAGGGTTGCTTGATGGCATTCTTTTCAGCATATTCCTGGGTCACGAACCTGTACTTGTACCATTATTCTGCCCAATATCTTCGAATCCATTGGATTCGTGTTTTGCGCTGATTGTAGTCCTCCTCTGGATCTGTCTTGTATAGCTCATAGAGGTCAGGTGGAAAATCTCTTGATGTTCCCCCACGGCGCTGTCTGCCTTCCTTCCTTGCTGACTTATTTGTGGCCATGTAGTTCAGACTGAATGGCTTCAACACTGTCAAAGGCTTCCGTCTGCTGGTCAGACATGAACTGGCTTCGGGAGAGTTGATATGATGCTGTAAGAATTCATCTCCCGACAAGGCCGCCAGAGGCGCCACGCCGCCGCGTCGTACGCGCGGGCCGCCTCCTCTGCGGTGTCGAAGGTGCCGAGAATGAGGCGTTTTTTGCCAAACCAGATCTCAGAGGAGAAGGCGCCGGAGCGGCGCTCGCGGACTCCGCGAAAATCCGAAACGCCCAGGCCGCGCATCGACATGGTGGCGTAGAGGCGGCAAGGCTAGTGAGAGGGGGCGAGACGAGTGGGCGGTGGACAGAGTGTGGAGGGAGCGCGGCCGCGGCGCGCCAAAACCAGCGCACGAACCTTTCCCGCACGCTGGAGCGCCAAAACCAGCGCGCGCTAGGCCGATTTTTCCCCGCACGCGCGAACCTTTCCCGCGCGCTGGAGCGCCAAAACCAGGGCGACGACATGACAACTGAGATGATCTATGCGGGCGCGGTCATAAAATGGGTCAACGCGTTGAACGCACTGCCGACCCAAATCTAAAAAAAGACGAATGCCGGGCGAGCGGCCGACCCAAACGGATAAAAAGCGGACAAAAGTGTCATCCGTTTGGGTCGGCCCATTGGAGTGCTCTGAAAGGCCCCACCTTCACCAGCAACGAGGGAAGGGGGATTTAGTTCCTCTCTTGTATGAACAGAATGTACAATCATAACATGTACTAGGAGAGAGAGACTAATTCCTTATCACATTCTTCAGAGTAACAGACAAAAGTACAGTCCTCTTTTGCAACTTACAACTGAACATTGCCCGTCGATATAACCAAGTTCGTTCAGAACTACACATCATCAGTAAATTATCCAACAATTCACCATTGGCAGCCTTTGAACAGAATGGTAAATCATTCCACCTTTCACAAAACATGCAAGACTCCGTTATCTCAACCTTCAGAGTAAAAGAAAAATGTACAGTCCTTATTTACAGGCTACAGTTGAACATTTGTTCAGACACCTACACATGATCAAGAAGAAAGAGTAGAAAATTACTGAACAATTCACCATTTCCAGCGTCTGATTTTGAACAGGAGTCTGAATTTCTATGGGAATGATTGTTAGACTGGATGCAGGAGAGAAACAGAGCTAGACGGGGCTAACAGAGTCATCGAGCGGGTCCGCGTGCACGGCCGGCGGCGGCAAGACCAGCGCCCGGCACACGGGGCATGTCGGGTGCCCGGTCTTGAGCCACTTGCCGATGCACTTCTCATGGAACCGGTGCCCGCACCGCGGCAGGTCCCGGAGGGCCTGCTCCTCCCGCATGCCGGCGAGGCAGACGCAGCACTTGTCCTCGGCGCCGGCGGGGCCGCCGCCGCCGCCGCTCTCCTCGTCCTCGTCGTCGCTGAGCCCCAGGAACGACTTGGTGGCCGAAATCGAGTCGGGCGTCTCCGGCGAGAGCCAGACGACCATGACGACTATGTTGGCGAGGCAGAGCGCGTAGGCGACGACGTCCGCCTGGCTCCGCTCGAAGACGACGATGATCAGCGGGACGAACACCATGAACACGAAGGCCAGGCACCGGTTGGCCAGCAGGGCCCCCGCGGCCGCGGCCGCGCCAGCTCCGCTCGACGTCTCCAGCAGAGGGGTCAGGACGGGCGGGGACCCCTCGTCGTGCTGCTGCGACGTCGACGGGAGAAGCTCGGCGCGGGCGCCCATGGTGTGGCGGTACCAGCGCGCGAAGCAGTAGAAGAGGAAGATCTGGAGGGCGAAGCTGCCGGCGAAGGTGGCGGCGACGACGCCGTAGTAGTCGTACGCCAGGCGGGTGGCCAGGAGCAGCGTGAGGAAGGTGAAGGGGAGGTCCAGCCACGGTAAATCCATCGCCGACGCGCCGCCGGGAAGGCTGCTCGCATCACACTCGCGCGATGCCCGGGATGCTATTTCTTTCCGTAATTCTCAGCTGGAATGATCCATGGAAAAACAGTATGGTGGAGGAATTCGCTCGAGTCTATCCCCTCGCTGATTCGCCCCTTTCTTTGGCGAACAAGGGAAGAAAATTAAAGTTGAAGAGGGCACTAATGAGGTGTTAGCTCCCACGTAATCAAAGTGTTTATCAAGCAAGCGACCGGCAGACTAGTCTCGGTTTCGATATTAATAGAAAATTGTCCGTGGTCCCTGCATTGCAAAGGAGGTGTGGATGAATTTTCTACCCAATCAATGTTAAATTCCATTTATCAAAAATATACTTTAGCGCGAACTAAACTGTGGTTGGATAATATACTTTAGCGCGAACTAAACTGTGGTTGCATGGTTAGGAGGACAGTGGTATTCACGGCTCGTGAGAGCATTTTTCTGGATCTATTTCGGAATTTCCGGCGATGCATGTTTAGTGGAAGAAGACGTTCCCGTTAACTACGAGGCGCCTACGATGACTTCATAAATGTCAACATGACTACTGTGTTAAAAAATAAATATACTTTAGCTACCATTTAATTTGATACTCATTTGAATTACCAAAGATAACACGATTTCCTTGCGAATTATTTGGGTTGGAACTAGCCCATAAAGGATTCATAGGGCTGGGTAGGCATCTGCGATGTATTGTGTTAAATGAAAACACAATTTTACTATCTTTTTCTAGTTTATTAGGCCCATGCATACCTCTAGATCGACGATTTGATTAATATCATACAAGTTATATATATTAAATAATTATATCATTAGAAATTTGTTATGTTTTATTCTCTAATGGTATAACTTTTTAGTATATAGTTCACATTATGTTGCTAAAACTGATGACTTGGAGACACGTGCAGGATGTATAAACCGGAAAGGAGGAAGTCTTTGGTAGGCCAATAAGGTGTGGGGCAAATAGCTATGCTTTTGAAAAAAGGCGGCCAGGCTTTCATGTAAGTGTCACCCCTAGTTCTCCTTGCCTCCAGGTGCCTTCCGACGTCAATGAGGTAGGGGGAACCTCGGTTTGGGGATCGATCGTGTTTGGGTCGCTTTTAGCTATGGTTAGCGTTCGATCTAGGTATCTGGTCAATGTTGGCGAGGCAATAGCGTCATTGGTGGCTTGGGATAAGTTCTCCCGTATCATGCCCTCGTATTAGCGATGCTTCAGTGGAGGGTGTGTGAAGTTTTGATCATGGCCAAATATCAGGTCTTGTTCTTGTCTATGTCTTTTGCAAGTGGTCTTGGAAGGCGTCGTTCGGCGGAGTGGATGGCAACATTTCCTATTTTTGTTTTCTTGCTCCTTCTTCGTTCGGTGAGACATGACCTGGTGAGCTAAAGCCCCTCTGACTCCGTCTGCCTGAACCTGCGGCGGTCTACAGGCCCTCTCCGATATTTGTTCTCCAAGGTGGCGACATGCTGCAGATCATGACAGTCGACGTTTATTGGTTTACGCTGATGATTTTTCGGTTGCTGCTTCTACAAGCTCATGGGTTTTAAGAAGTTTGCTTCATAGAGACGAAGGCCGATATGTGGCAGTGAGCTTTGTTCATGGACACCGCAGGTGAATCTAGGAGGAAGAAGACTTCGGAATCCCAAGGACTTGGATGTATTTTTCAATCTAGGTAAGGATTCATGCTACTTAATATATATACTCTTTTGCCTTTCTGCGAAAAAGAAGTCATGAGACAGTTGAGACCATTTTCTAGAAAAACCGAGAACCAAAATATAAGTGATGTGAGGGGGGCAAATAAAACAAATAAAAACACTTTTACTAAATTTCAGTCGTCTATTTTGTAATTGGCTTCAGGTCGTTTTTGTGGCCGTCAGATCGTGTACCAATCTCAGCGTTGCTCGCCTCTTCCTTCTGTCTGTGTTTCTCATGCGTGCGTGCTGGCCTGTTGGGCTTCAGTTGTTTTGGGTTATGGGCTTTTACTGGGTTGCGGAGGAGTGCCGCCGGAGGAAGTCGTCGGCGGCGGCGTTCAACCGCAAGGGGTGGCGGCAGGTCATGGAGGGCGGCCAGCTGCCGGCGAGCAGCTCTGAGAAGAGGGAGGTAAGCTGCGGGGAGCACCGGGAGGAAGGAGAGAGTAGTCGGGAAAGGAGGATGGCGAAGCGTTTCCGTCGGGTCCGCCACCAGCAATTGCTCGTCGGAGAGGCCGGAATCAGTTGTCAACGTCGGTCGGGTGGAAGGTACGGTGAGTTATTCCCCTCTCCCCCATGAGTTTTCTCGCTCAGCTTCACTTCATTTTCCTGCATCTGTCATCGCGCGCGTATCAGATGATTTTTGGATGGTGTCTGTTCTTAGCTCCCACACCAAATTCATGTGATAGCACAGCGGCCTTCCGATTGTTAGGTTACTGAGATTGCGGTGTTCGTGCCCTGGGCTGTGTGTTCAACTTTTCTTAATTTCTCTTCAGATTTGTTGTATATTGGGGGAACTCAAACTCAATAAATTTATCAGTCATTCTTGTATTTTCATTTCTCAGTCCTGTGTTTCAGTTCATCCAAGTGTACTTCTGTGTTCAGTTCATACAAGTGTAGTGTGTTTAGTTCATACTGCAGGGAATCAATCCATTCAAACCATGCATTGTTGTGGTCCAATAAAAATTTGTTGAGCTAGCTAGCTTAAAGAGTGAGTAATGAAAGGAACTAAGTACTGCTGTTCCCTAGCTATCTTCAGATAGCAGTGAGCTTAATAGTTGCATAGACGTATATATGTAGTTTTGAGTCTGGATGTGGCGTGTGAAAACAACACATGCATCATTAGTAGCACTATGATTTCGAATGCAAGAACTTGATAGGACATGCAGGAGGTATTAACTTTTTTGTCCTAAATCTTTAACCCCTTAATTAGATGGTGCAGTATGTAGTTCCAGCCTTTGAATAATTGACAATAGAAAAACGTTTCAGTGGGAACTAGTAAGTAACCAAGCAGTATTCAATGTCCGTGGACTGAATGTGGTGCGTGAAGTTTGGGGAGTTCAGGGGGGTTGTGTAGTTTATGCGTGAACTGGTAAGTAACCAGTTAGTGTGTCAGTTTTTCAGTTCCTTTTTGCTTTTTTGCAATTTGTAGTATTTATTCTTCAGTACCTCAGAATCAGAACCTTAGTATTTATTTTAGTCTTTCAGTTATTAGTCTCAGCTTTTTAGTATGTTCAGTTTTAGTTGTTTTAGTAGATCATTTTCTCGGCTTTAACGCTGATTCACTTTTAGTCCTTTTAGTAGTTCATTTTCTCAGTTTTAATGTATTTGTTTCAATCATTCATTCAGTTTTCAGTTTTTAGGCATCAATATTCCTAAGGATCAGTACCCTAAGTGTTTCAGTTGAGTTCTCTTCAGTTATTTGTTAAGTCTTCAGTTATTTGGTCAGTGTTTATTCTTTTTCAGTAGTAATCTTCTATATTTGAAGTTATTTCAGTCTCAGTCCTCACTATTAGTTATCGGTAATTAGTCTTACAAATATGTTTTCAGATCAGTCATCAACCATTTTTTGTGTTAAGATCAGTCTCAGTCATTTATATTTTTATCAGTTGCTCATATTTCTTCATTTCTCATCCTTCTATTCAGTCCTTCTTTCTTAGTCTCTTAGGTTCTTAGCTCCTTAAGTTTTTTCAGTTTCTCTTATTCCACAAGTTTCTCATCCATTTTTCTGTCTTCTCTAGTTCTCTGTTTCATCAGTTGCACTTATTTCTCTTTTTTTCATCCTTTTATTCAGTCTCTCTTTCAGTCTCTTAAATTCTTAATTCCTTCGGTTTTTCCGTTTCTCTAATTTCGCAAGTTTCTCATTCATTTTTCCGTCTTCTCTGGTTCTCAGTATCATCGGTTGCTTTTATTTCTTCATTTTTGCATCTTTTTATTCGGTCTCACTTTCTTAGTCTCTTAGATTCTTAATTTCAATCTTTCTTCATTTGTTCATATCCAGTCTCTCTTTAGTTTTCTCAGTCTTATTCAGTCTGTCTTCAACTTCTTTTGCTAGTCTCTTATTTTGATCTTGCAGTCAGTACCCAAAGGCATAAATTATGTTCAGTAAGTCCCTCCCCATTCACTTTGTTTTTGTTATTTTTCACTCACTTCCTGCTTCGTCTTAGGCACATAGTATTTTCTCTGTCATGTGCAGCAGCAAGTGACTCTTCATATGTTTTATTTCTAAAATATGGCTAGAAATTTAATTAAGCTCTAGATGGGGAACATGGAGGTATGATTTATCTTCTAGTTGTGTTATTCAAGTATATTTTTTTCGAGCATGGTGTTATATTTTTCTTTTTACGGCGAAGCAACCTGCACACACAAGCAAGAGGATGATCATAAAAATTCTTCTTCATCAAGAACCTTGTTATTATTGTGATCCTCGATAAAACCAAGCAATACACAGTGAAAAAAACAGATTTTTCTTCACTAATATGCATGAGTAATGTTGTGTATCATTCGCCCCGACGGGTCGCATTCTTTTCCACTCTTGGATTGAATTTTTCAGTAGTATATTATAACAAATCCTAAGGATCGGTACCCTAAGTGTTTCACTTGAGTTCTCTTCAGTTATTTGGTCAGTGTTCGTATGAGACATCAACGGATGGCCGCATCTACTTCAACCAGGGCTGGAAGGAGTTCCTCATTGGGACTGGTCTTGGGGTTGGCACAACTGTGCTAATCACCATGAAGACCAATGTGCTCAATGAACTAAACATGATGGTTGCCCTTGACACCATCTAAGTACCAGTTGAGGTCAATAAGCGGAGTCATAGCAGTAATTGGGGTACTTAGCCTCTAAGTAGGTATCAACTATCAACCATATGTAATCGGCCTCGAGTCCTGAACTAGTTTGAACGTGTGTTGTTGATGTGTCGCAACTTTTATCATTCCCGCAAGTGAACCATACATATATATGTATGTGCTTGTGCATAGTTTGTGGTTTTGTAGACCTACATAGTTTTTCTTTTTATCTTTTTTGATTTATTGTTTTTGTTTTTTGAGGGAAACAGCGGGGCTCTGCTGCATATTTGTTGTTGATTTTTAGAATAATAATACAAAGAGTATTTGTACAAAATAAGGGGAAAAAACAAGCAGGTGAAACTAAAATACAACAATCTTCGTTTTTGTTAGTATCTTCTCACATATTTTTCTCCCTTTTTGCTAAATGTTTGGTATGTCAATCTTTTTCTTTTTAGGTCAGTGCAGCAGGGAAGTGGATCTTTTGTTCATATTGATTCTTTTATTAACACATTTTTCGTTCCAATCTAAAGATATACATACATGTAGGTAGTATTATACAGATTATATCGGTGTTCATTTCTTCAGATTTATGTTTTCATTCTGCAAACAATGGAGGCAACATGTATCTTCATTTTTGCATTATTTTTCATTCCCTTTATAATTAAGTGTGTACTAGTGTATGCTGCTTCAGTTCTTTTTCTTTTGGAGGGTATGCTGCTTCAGTTTTACATGCAATTGTGCAGCATGAACATGTTCTATTTGGTTGGGTGTGGGGAGAGAATTTTTCTTTTTTGAGAGAGGGTGTGGGGACAGCTAAGCCGATGAGAAGTAACGAACTGGGGGTGGTGAACTTTTATGCTGCTGGCTCGGGGAGGTGGGTAATTGTTTTCATTTCGGGCCATACAGAATGGGCTCAGAAGTCTGCAGTCTGCACCGAACCCAAGTGGCCATTCGACCTGAACAAGAACTAAAATCAGACGAATTTTCTCTCCATCATCTGAACGAACTGAAAACAAACAGGTACACGTGCTAACCAGACATTGAACGAAAATGTGACCTGAGCTAAAATGAAAATCAGACGTCTGATGATTAGGCACACCCAATAAAAAACGTATGCATTTCTTAAATAGGAGATATTTTTCCACTCACTGTGATTCGCTATGTTCACGGTTGTTGTGATGTGTCCACTTTGAATCTTCTATCGTAGACGATTCTTTAAGGGGGAAAAGGCAATGCTCTGTTTTGTACCCAGTGATGGATATCTACTTCGTTACTAATACGGCGGCAGATGATCTCGACCGCTAACGGGATGACAGACTGATGAATCAAGAGCTTCGCCGCAACTATCCCCTGTCTCGGTTCATCCGTCCGTTCCTTGATCAGAGCATGCCAGCTTCACCTACTTTGCGCGCAATGAATGGCGACCTAGCTTCACTGTCAGATGTCAAAACACGGTGCGACCTCCCGATCGAGTAAGCGGTCGGCGAAAAACAACTCGCTGTGGTGACGGATGCAAGTGCAGGTTTATTACAGGCGAGAGGTTTCACCAAACGGATAACGACGATTCTTTCCCCGGGCGTCGCTATCAGTGGTAAGCTGTCGCGGAATGCGGCCAAGTGGTGCGTGGCGTGAACCGTGCGGTGCGAGCTTTTGTCTCGGCGCACGAAGCAGCACCACGGCATGCCGGCCGGTCACCGCCGACAAGTGACAAGGCGGGGGGTCGGTGGTGGCGAGCATGGATAAGTACGTGCAGGAGGAAGCGAAAGCGATGGCATGGGAACCCGACATCCGGTGATACAGCAAAATGCTCTCTTGCGATGTCAGCAGCTCGAAATATCTGATACCTAAACTCTTTAGTATTGGCTTTGGTTTGGTCAACAATATCCGAGAGATGTCACCAAAGTTCGGCCCGGTGCGGCCGGCAAATATACAACACCACGGAGTTGCTCGAGTTTGGGATGGTGAAAAAAATCCCATTGCAGGAGAGCGGCGTAACTGAGAGCGGGATCATCTGGACACTTTATCCTGGTCCTATGTCCACCTCTAGGGATTCGGGCTAGTGGGTCTGTCTGAACAAATACTGGTTTAAGAAAATGGGGTCGTCTGACGAAATACGGCAAGAAACAGGGATATACTGTCGTCCACGGGGCGCGTTTTTGAAAAGTAGGTGACGGCGAGAGCCGAGCCGTGGCTCGCGTCCGTCACAAAAAGCTGAGCGGTGGAATGGTGGATCAGAAATGGAGGCTGGTAGCAGCCATGACTTGATATGGCATCAGCCATGGAGCTATCTGCGTGCAAAACTGCTGGCTTGCGCGTGTTCAGCCTGCTGCTTGATGCCCGGTGCTGGCGAGCAGTAGGCGTGGGGCTTGCGATCTGTTCGGCGGGATCCACGCATCCGCACGCTTGGGCACGTGCTGGGGGTGTTGCCACCGCCCACCGCTGCAGCCAGCAGCATAGCTTTAGGCATGGGCGCCGGCGGCAACTGAGCTATGCGGCGGGCGTACTTGTCCTGGAGCTCGAAGAGCGGGCAGAGACCATCCTACCAAAAAATAAAAGGAAAACATCGACCTGCCTAAGATCACCTACGGGAGAAAAATCAGATGAACCCCAGATGAATCGACCAGATGGGGGTCCTTACGTCGTAATCCACGCACTTGTAGAACCTGATCCAGGATGCTGGCCTTTGCGGGTGATGGAAATCAGCAGGGGCTTGCCGCACAGGGGGCATTGGATGAGTTGAAGAAACTCCTGCTGCGCGCACGGTGAGGAACAACCGTAGGCGGACATTGCTCCCAGATCTGCCAGCGGTGGCGGGGATGGATCGTATGAATGGGGGTGCGGGTTGGTAGCTGTTCCTTGCCTCCGTCCCCACGCAGCGGAATAGGTAGGCTCAGAAAAACACCTGATCCATCCCCGCTTATCCCGTTCCGCTTTGACACGTCGGTTGAGCGTCAATTTAATGCATGGGTCCTCGCCCCTTAATACTTTGGCAATACGGTTCACGTATACGGTGAGAAATGTAGAAAACTTGTGCATCCTGAGAAAGTCCAACGGACATGATTTCGGGACCAGCTATGCTCACGATCAGAAACGAATTTTCGCCATTGCAGATCTTTTTCTGTATAGCTATTCAATAGCTAGTTGGAATTGGTACGACTTATTTTATCTACGTGTTGGTGCATGTTCATAATTGCGGCGTAGATGCATGCACATGTTCATTCTCTAGCTATTTGTTTTTTTCTTTTGGTAAATGAATCTTTTATTAACTTAAAATATAACATCAAACGGATACGAGCAACACCGATCTCTACATTACTAAGACGCAACGTAGCCAAACACCAACAATTTGACAAAATATAATAAAAAAGACGTATTAGCAACAATAGAATCATATAGAATCGACGTTATGCATATGTGGAAGGAGGTGGTGAATCGATCTGGAGATTATGTTGCCACTGACATCCGGGTAAAAATCTTTCTGGCCACCCGCTCCAACCACATATACACCATATTGAACAACGGTTGGTACTATGTTCGGTGTATCGTAGACCACGTACAACGGATAATAACTTGCAAAGGAGAATACTTTTTGCCACTAAAATAAAACCCAAATCATTTTTACATAGCCAAAGCAATAATAATACGGTATACGCCCCGTCATTATTAGTGTTCTGAACCTATTTAAAATACGGTTCAAACAATGACCAAAAATATTGACAACCCTTATGGCCGGATACAGGCTGGACGCTATTTCGACTACTGACTACGTAGATCGCGTGAACTTGCACTCGAAAAAAGGTGTTTGATTGTCTCATCATGAGTATAAAAGCTACACTTCTTGCTTCCTTATCGATTGTAACGGCTGATGTTGTCCTTGGTTAGCACAACTCCCCTCTAGAGATACCACATAATTTTTTTAGCTTTTAGTGAAATTGTTGACTTGCAAATTTTCTTGTTATTATCCACTGGAATCTCTGAATGCGCGAGTGCACGGTACATAGAGTTGACTATGCAGGACCAAGATGTAGTGAGGTTCCAGCGAAACACATCTCGTCTTTGTGTCATGTTAATCAAATCCAGTGGATAAAAGATTTTGCCATGACGTAAGACGAGCGCCAATCAAGTCCCGCCTGAAAGAAATATCCGGCAGGAATAAACTGAGCACCTACGCAACAGTATCATTCTTATTGCGACCAATGTGGTACAACAACATAAATGTGCTTCATGATCTCCATTGTTCAATATATTTTGTGATAGAGATGCTACGACCTGCAACTACGCCGTCCACGAGCACAACCACACCATGGGGTACTACCTTGCCGATGGTATCTATCCTCTGTGGACGACATTTATGAAGACTACCCCTGATCACAAAGGAAACACATGATGTCTCTTTGCACAAATGCAAGAGGGTTCTAAAAAGGATGTGGAGAGGGCTTCTAGAGTGCTCCAAGCTCACTGGAGTATTATTAATGGAGCAGCAATGACGTGGGATTCAAAAACACTGTGACAGGTGATAGCATGATGTGTAATCCTACCCAACATGTCCGTGGAGGATGAGAGCGAAGTGGGATCCCACATGCATGTTTCTCAAAAAATCGGAGTGCATGTTCGCCTACTGGAACAAGATGAAGAGCACTGTTGGCCTGGTCATGCGCGGGCGGGACACTCCCTGTATTTTTTTTGTTTTTACTTTTCCTTTTTTTAAATTTCTGTTTTTTTATTTTATGTTAAAATAATTCAGGAGTACAAATATGCTCTAAATTTTTTAAAAAATGTGAATTGTCAATAACAGTTTTTAAATTCAAAAAATATTCGCATTTTCAAAAGGAATGAACATTTTATTAATTTTAATGAACATTTTTATGAGAATTTCTAAAATAATGATGAACAAATTTTTTGTATTTGATGAACAAATTTTGAAATTAATGAACATTTTTGAACTTGATGAGCAAACTTTGTATTCAAAACATTTTTTTAAATGATGAGCAAATTTTGAGTTCAATAAAAAAATAATTTGATGAAGATTTTCTCACAACGATGAAAAGTTATAAAATTTGATGAAAAAAAATTCTGAAGAATATTTTTTTAAATCTGATGAACATTTTTGAATTTGATGAATAAACAAATGTCCATGAATTTGAAAAAAAATCACGAAAAAGTGAAAAAGTAAAGAAGAAGAAAATTGAAAAGAAAAAGAAAAAAAGAAAAGGTAAAAGGAAAAAAAAGAAGAGAAAGAAGAAGGAAAAAAGTAAAAATAGAATAGAAAAAAAAAAGCCGATAGAGAAAACATAAAACAAAAAAAATACGGTTTTGTGAAGGTTCTAGATCCTTTCCAAAACAGGCGGGGAATAAACCGTAAAATTGACCGGCCCATACGCTGGATCGGGGGGTGCGCGCTAGGTTGCTAGGACGCAACCTACGTGTTGTATAGATTTACGAAAAGTTTGCTTGGATTTACGAAAGAGTTGCTTGGATTTATTAAAAGTTTGCTTGGATTTACTAAAGGGTTGCTTAGATTTAATAAAAGGTTGTTTAGTTGTATACATGATTTATTCCTTATTTGAAATTTGAAAATCTGAAATTCACTTCTTTATTTTGTTAATTTCGGATCCAGAAGTAGTAGTTTTTCTTTGATCCATATCTTATTTGATTCATATTATAGTATATGAATACCCACTATACATATGAAATAATATCTACCGGAAATCAGATTAGTTGATTTGTATTTTGTATTCTATACTATGTTTTCTTTATACATTAAACATGAAGTAGATCTGCCAAGCGGCAATTAGGAGCTCCTAATTTCCACGGGCCTGCTCGCTCGACCCCGCTTACTGCAAGGCGTAGCCAGCATCGTGGACACATGCTCAAATGGGCCTCAGTCAGCAAATGTGTTTAACAAATATAAATTGTAAAAACTAATAAAATTATGTTTTATAAACAACATTAGGGAATATATATAAGTTATGTACTTTTCAGAAATATGCAACCGTTAAAATAATTATTTATCTATTTAAAAATCAAGCGTTAACTTTTTTAGTTATTTGAAAGAGTTCATTTATTTTAAAACAAAGTTCATGTATTTTTTTTCAAAATCTTATAAGGGTCAAGATGTGTTAAAAACAGATATGTTTACAAATGTTTGCGCAATTTGCAATATATTCCTATATTTTTAAAAATATGCATAGTTTTCTACAAAAAAATTGTGTCTGTAAAAAAATGTAATTATATGTAACATATTTTCATGTAATTCAGTAAGTGTTCATATATATAGAAGAAAATCATGTTTTCTTTTAGAAAAATGCACCACTAAGCGTCCTAGCTGGACAAATATATTTTGACTTAAGGTATATGATTTTGAGTGTCTGAAATGTTGACCAACTTGTATATGGGGTACACATGTCTTTAAAAATTAGGTGAGTTAGAGCAACTCAAACGGACGCGCGCTTTGTCCGCTTTTCGTCCGTTTGTGTCAGCCAGGCGGACATGCGCGTCTGCTTTTGTATATGGGTCGACTTAAGCGCCTAACGGGAGGCGGACCCAAATTTGCACGCAAAAGGAGAAAAAACAAAATGAAGCACACATGGCACAGATAACAAAAAAAACTTAAATTACAATAAATGGTCGGTCAACCACCGGCCAAAGTCCACTTAAACCTAATTAAACATTCATAAAAACAAAAATAAAAGTTGGCACCCACACACTGCCCTAGACATCGGCCTTACCCTTGCCCTTGTCGATGTCATCGCCGCCGGTGAGGTCGATGAAGGCGGGAGGCGGCCCGGCCCAACCAAAGGTGGCTTGATAGGCCGCCAGGGCTGCCTCCTCCGGCGTCTGCTGCGGCGGAGACAATGCGGCGACGCGGGTGCGCTCCTCCTCTTCCTCCTGCTCCTTCTCCATGCGCTGCTTGGCGTCTGCGCGCTCGTTCGCCAACCGGCGCCGCCGCCAATGTTCGAGGTACATGGGCTCCTGCGCCGGCATGGCACCAAGCCAAATGGGGGGGGGGGGTGACGAACTCCTACACCTGGCCGGTCCATACCTACCTCTCGGTCGGCTTGGGCGCAGGTGTCGTCAGGTTTAGCCGCGGCGGCGATGGCGGCACCACGCAGTCGCCTGCTGGGGAGAGGGCCAAGGTCACCGCCATCTCCACCTGGTACGCGGCCTCCTCCGCTGCTGCAGGTTCGGCCTTCCGTCACTCCTCCTCGATGGAGTTGGCGAAGGCCTCCGCCAACGCCGGCTGGTAGGCCGCCTCGGCTTCCTCCTCCTCTGGCTTGACGACGGGGAGAGGCGGGGGATTTGACGTGGTGGCGCTGCACGCCGAGCCGCCATTGCTCCTCGTGTTCGAGGGCAAACCAGGCCTCCCAATTAGGAGAGTCTGCGGCGTACTCGGGCATGCGCCGTTGCGCTGGTGTGAGCTACGCCCAGGCCCAGCGCCTGCGCACCTCCTCGTTGTGCGCCCGATGTGACCACAGCACCGCCGGCACCGGGATCCGCTGCGGATCGAGGTGCTAGTGGTGTTGCAGCGTGATGCCCGGTGAAAGAACATGCGGTGACCCATGTTTAGTTTTGGTAATTGATGACGTTCTCTATGGACTAATGGTTGCCTTGAGTTATATTTGAAGGATTTGTCCATAGGTTTTTATTGAAGTCCATGTGTTGGTTTCAAGGAGTTTATGTGTTGACCAAGGTGCTATTCAAGGAATTATCCAAAGATTAGTCATGTAGAAGACATGATACAAGGTTGATCAAGACTAAGTAAAGTGTGAATCAAGTTGATCAACACGCAAAGCGTAGAAGATGTACCGAAAAGGATCAAGTGATCCCATGGTATGGTAAGCATTGTCCATTACGCTTTATGTACTATCCCATGGTCTATGTGAGAGTTCTATGTGGGGGTAGGTATGTTTCCATGGGCTTGTGTCAAGAGGAAGATCTCATACAACCCATGGAGGATGACATCAAGTGGTGATCGTCATCAAGATTGCGGTGTGCAAGTTCAAGTGGAGCATCACGAAGAGATCATGCTTTAAGCTTGCCGTCCATTGTGGTGATAATGGACTTGTGAAGATGTTCCGAAGAGTGTCTCACCCATAGTGGAGTATGGGGGAGCAATCTACTAGTCTTCATTGAGCCAATGCAATCAAGAAAGGTGGTCCAACTTGAGGGAGTCAAGACCGTCATCATCTAGCTCAAGTGGTGTTTGTCCTTGATAGTTTTTCTATTTTACCGGTTTCATGGTGTTAGTTGGGAGACCGGATTATAGATCGATAGCCGTACTATCAAGGGGGGCTCTCGAGTGAGTAGCTTGATCGCATCGTTCGATGAGAGCTCAAACCATTGCATTCTTGGCATCATTATATTTCTTGGTTCTTGTTTGGATTTTCTCTTTGTGAGGTTTTAGAGCTTGTGGTTATCTTCATGACAAGCTCTAGTTCATCGAAAACCGATTTCCTATGCATCTTCTTTTGCGTTTTCGGTGTTTGAGTTTTTACCGGTCTTATTTGAGAAAGGGTTCTCATCATTTTATTTTGGGTATTTTCTAAATTGCTATTTATTAATATTTCTATCAAGATTGTGTTAGCCCTTGTCTTTAGCTTTCCAACAAACTTGGTTTCATCAAATTCAGAGTTCGTTTGCAAAAGTTATGGTCGTTTCAATTTTACCGATTCCCGCATCTCTCTGCCTAGTGCGGGTGCCCGGGGTCCTTGACCCCAGGTGCCCGGGGTCACCCGAGCCCCTCCATAGTGACCTCTCTGGCCGATCCGGGTGCCCGGGGTCTCGCCCCCCCGGTGCCCGGGGTCATCCGGGGCGCTCCCTCTCCTCCTCTGATCACCCCGGGTGCCCGGGGTCTTGGACCCGTTTGCCTGGGCTCCTCCGCCTCCTCCTCTCGGCCCCCAGGGTGCCCGGGGTTGGGACCCTCGGGTGCCCGGCCCCCATGCCGATGTGCTTCCCTTATTCGTCCGGGTGCCCGGAGTTTAGTGGCTTTTCTCTGGGTTGTCCGGGTGCCCGGACCCCTTTTGCCCGGGTGCCCGGGGTACAACGGTCATATTTTTCTTGGGGGTATTTATACCCCCTTCTTCCTCCTCCAACCTAAGAAAAATCTGAGCGAGTTTCCCCCCATCATTGTTGACCTCTTGGAGCTTGCTATCTCTCAATCCCTCCATGGATCTTGCTAGTTTTTTGGGGAAAAGAGAGAGGAGATCTAGATCCACATTTCCACCAATCACTTTCTCCTCTATGTGAGGGGAACCCCTTGGATCTAGATCTTGGAGTTCTTGGTGTTCTCTTTCTTGTTCTTCCTCTCATTTCCCTCCCTAGCATTAATTGCTTTGGTGGGATTTGGGAGAGAAGGACTTGCGCACTCCGTGTGCCCTTGCCATTGCATTTGGTGCATCGGTTTGAATTCTCCACGGTGATACGTGGAAGTTACAAGTTGAGAATCTTATTAATCTTGGGTGCTTGGACGCCCTAGACGGTTGGTGGTATTCGGAGCTCAGTCATTGTGGTGTAAAGCTCCAGAAAAGTGTCGGGGTCTCTAATTAGGTTGTGGAGATCACCCCGAGCAATTTGAGGGTTCCCGTGACCGCCCCAAGGGTTGCCAAAGTGTACGGGTTCGGTGACCGCCCCCAAGGGTTGCCATTTGTAAGAGTTCGGTGACCGCCCTCAAGGGTCCCTTAGTGGAATCACGACATCTTGCATTGTGCGAGGGCGTGAGGGGATTACGGTGGCCCTACTGGCTTCTTGGGGAGCATTGTGCCTCCACACCGCTCCAAACATAGATTAGCAACCGCAAGGGTGTGAACTTCGGGATACATCGTCGTCTCCGCATGCCTCGGTTATCTCTTACCCGAGCCCTTTACTTATGCACTTTACTTTGTGATAGCCATATTGTTTCTTGTCTTATATCTTGCTATCACTTAGTTGTTTATCTTACTTAGCATAAGTTGTTGGTGCACATAGGTGAGCCTGGTTGTTGTAGGTTTTGTGCTTGACAAATTAACCGCTAGGTTTATTCCGCATTTGTTCAAGCCTAAACATTTATTATTTTAAAGCACCTATTCACCCCCCTCTAGGCGACATCCTCGATCTTTCAATTGGTATCAGAGCCTCGTCTCTCTTTGTCAGGCTTAACCGCCTAGAGAGTAAGGATGTCGACTCGGGGCTTAGGATTCTCTGACACTCTTAGTTTCGATGGCACAATTTTTTATGTTTGGGTAATTCGCATGCTTAATCTCTTTAGGGTCATGGACTCAAATTTAGAGAGAATTGTAGATATGGGATTTTCTCCTCCAAAGGATCCCCAAAGATTATCTTTAAAGGATGAGAAAAACTCTTATCTCAATGCTCAAGCTTCTAATGTGATTTTCGATGCTTTGAGCAATGTAGTTACTTTTTAACTCATGCCGTTTCGGGATGCTCATGAGTTGTGGACAAAGCTTCAAGATAAATATGGCGTGTCCAAGTTTTGTGGGGATGATTTTTCTCCCTCCACCTCCGGCCGTGTTGCTTGCTCAACTTCTTCTACTTCACCTACATGTGGATTGCCACAAGGTAATGATATGGTGAGTAGTGGTGTTCATTTCAATGATGATAGTGTGCTTATCATTGATGATTCCTCATCACTATCTTATTGCAATGCTCCATCTTTGGACTTCAACACTTCGAGCTCTCTAAATGTTTCACATGCTTGTGTTGATAGTCCTTGCATATCATGTAGAAATTGCTTTACTAAATCTCATGAAGATATGCTTGCTATGTCTTGTTGCCATGATAAAAATGCATCTATTCCTCGATTTGTTGTGCTAACAATGTAGAGGAAACCCAACACCCCATGGAACAATATGTGGTCTTGAATGGTGTCTCAAGGGATCCTACATCGTCATCGGTTGCGTTTTGCCTTATGGCTAAGGCTTCAAAGGTATCTCCCACTTTGAATCCCAATATATCTTGTGATGATATTGATGATGACAAGAATAATGATGACGATGTTGATAGTGATGAAGAGAATGATAATGTTGCCTCCTTAAAAATTAAGGGGGAATGATTTTTAAAGCTCTTCATAAGAATAAAATTGCTCGTTCCAACTTCACGGAAATCATGTCTATTGCTATTGAGGGTAAGAAATATATTGATGAGTTGGAATCTCGTCTTGAGGAGCATGATGTCACCATTGATAAAATGGAAGGTCATGAGCGTGATTACGCTAATGAGATTGCGGACCTCTCCCAAGCTCTTGAACTTGAACAAACCACCAAGGAATCTCTTGATGAGACTTTTGCTCTAGAATTATCTAGAGTGAGGGAATCTCGTGATAGATCTCTTGATGTGGCCAATGTTTTTGAAACTAAAAATGAGAAGCTTGAAGTTGCGCATGCAAAACTCCTTGAGGACTTTGGGCACCTCGAAAATGGCTCAAGGGTCATTAAGAGTGAGCTCATCAAACTCACCAAGTCTCATGCACAACTTAAAGCTTCATATTCAAATGAGCTTGTAAAGTTGCCTTCTCCTCTTGCTATTATTGATGATGCTTGTGCTAGTAACTCTCTTACTCATGAAGCATCCATTTTGAAGGAGAATGTTGAGCTACGGGCTCAACTTGAGTTGCTATCTAGCAATTATGGGAAATTGGAAGAAAGCCATGAAAAGCTCTCAAGCTCTCATGATGATCTTCTAGTATCCCATAATGTGCTAAAGATAGCTCATGAGGCCATGATTGCTAAGGTAACATCTAGTGAGCCTCATGTGGATACTAGCACAACTTTTAGTCAAAATGCTATATTGCCTTGTGCTAGTCCTCGTAATTCATCCATGCATAACATTGGTACATCTTGTGATGAATTGCTTTCCTTGCCTTGTTGCTCTAACGATGAAGCTTATACTTACTCTAGTGCTTGTGTTGAGACTAACCATGTAGAGGAAATTAAAGAGCTCAAGGCCCAAGTCACTTCTTTGAAGAAAGACTTGGAAAAGTGTCATGAAGGGAAGGCCACGCTCAACAATATCTTGAGTGTGCAAAAATCCCCCAAGGGCAAAGGTGGACTTGGATTCAACTCCTATAAGAAGAAGTCCAATAGCAACAAGAAGAAGGTCCAAGAACAAGTCAAGAACTCGGCAAAGATTGTTTGCTTCAAGTGCAAAATTGAAGGGCATCATGTTAGATCTTGCCCATTGAAGAAGAAGGCCATTAGTGACAAGCAACAAGGGAAGCGGCCACAAGTTCATTCTCATGCTCAACCAAAAGTTGAAGAAAGGCCTCTTCCCAAGAAGACTCAAGCTAATGCTTCTCAACTTGAGAAATCAAGTGAGAAGAAAGTGAAGAGTAGACATTGCTACTTATGTCGTGAGAAAGGTCACCTCGCTTCTTCATGCACTAGTGGTAACTTATCCAACCCAATTATTATTGATGATATCTATTCTCTTGGGAAGGATAAGGTTGGCAATGTGTTTGCCAAGTTTGTTGGTACTCAAAGTGGTTTCAAGTAAAGAACCATTTGGGTTGCCAAGCCTATTGTGACTAACCTCTTAGGACCAACTTGGTTGGAGCTCAAACTTGATCAATAGGTATTGTTGGAGGGCATTGGAGACTTGGCTACATTATGATGAATTAAGGGAACTTCGTCATTCTTATTGTCTCAAGCCAAGTCAATAGGGTTATCAAGTTTCTATACTATATCCAATGTGCCTCCTTCCGGTAACTTGTACTTAAATTGTTTACATTGAAAGTTACTTGCCCCTTTGCATGTTTTTGTTTTGTTCCTTGCATGTGTTTGTATATGTTGTGTCTCCAAATTGCTTATCTTGAGTAATCAAGTATGTGTATGTTGGTTTGCACATCTTGTACATGTGTGTCGTACGTTGAGCCTTTGTGCATCTTGTTTGTATCTTAGTTGGCTCTTGTGAGAGATTAATGGAATATCCCATTGTGAGGGAGTGATGTGATTTGTGCACCTCACAATCCTATAAATGTGTGTACATGAGGAATACCATCTAGTATTGATATTACAAGATTATCTAGTCGCTATGTGGTATGTCTTCTCATGAGAAATTCAAATTCTAAATAGTCCATTAATTATCTCTTGTTGGATCCTCTTATTGCCTCTTGTTAAGGTTTTATTGGTATCACATTATGGGGGAGTAATATGCTATGTGCATATTACAAGCCTAGAAAATGTGTACATTTGAGATATTGTCACCTAGAATTGATATTGTAAATTATCTTGTTCCTAGGTGGAATGTTAGCTCTACAAGTTGCAATTTGCTTGTGTTTGGTGTGAAGATGATGTTGGATATCCTTGCTATCTACCAACGGGAATTATTTCCAAATACTTCTTGTCTTTTGACAATTGGTACTCACTTATGTGTGGTAGAAATTATTGATCATCTTTACATTGGCCTTTGCTTTTATTTGCCTTATCTCTTGCCTAGGATTGTGTCAACTCCCATTGTATTCCATACCACTTGTGGATGTTGTTATTTCGTTGAGCTTGTCTAGTGTTTGTATAGATATAGTGAAAGTGGTGATCCCATCTTGTGCTTTTTGTATTCAAATGCAAATTATCTATAATGCACAATGCTTGGGGGAGCTATCATATTTTTCTTAGAACGCTCACCTTGTGATTCTTATAAAGTGTGTGTTGGTGGAATGCAAACCGTTTCTTTTTGGTACTTTGTGCCATCATGAAACTTTGTAGAGCACTTGGTTTGTTTGGAACCATTCTCTATTTTGGGAGTTTGACATCTTTCTTATTGCGTGTATCAATGGATATCTCATTCCTTGATGTATCTTTCAGTTGATATCCTCCAAGTGTTGATTTATTCATTTGGTATCTTTTCTTCACTTGGTATTTCTTTGTCAATTGGTATCGGTTCTTGAAAGTCTTGAGCATGCATATTGACTTCATGTATTTTCTTTGGCATGCTTTCTTTCTTTGACCCAATATATAGGGGAAACTCCACCAAGTCTCAAATTGGATGAGATGTGCATGAAATTCATTTTCATATCTATTTGCACATATTTATGTGGAGTTTGTCCTATGTATTGTTGGCTCTCTAACTCTTTGGTCCCAATGAGTTTGGGTACCATTTTTTTTGTGTTGTTGTTCTAGGAACAATTGGAGATGCATTGGATGCTCGGCTCACTCAGAAGGAAGGTGGTGTCACCATGTGCTTATTGGAGTCAAGCTAGGATGCTCAACGAAGTACTATCTACTACCTTCAATTGGTTTCTTCTACATCCTTCCAATGCCATCTCGGTAACAAGTATCTATTCATACAATTTTTCTTGCATTCAACCTTGTGTAGGTTGCATCTTGGCATGATATTCATTCCATCTTCTGTTACTTCTTTCCTTTCTCAAAGCATCTCAACATTGATCTCATGTTGCTAGTTGTGATGTCTTTGATGGTTGTGTGGTAGGAATTCATTTATGGGACAATTGCATTTTTGCCCCTAGTTGGAACCTACCCACATGTTTTGCCCTTACTTTTTGACTCTGCTCAATTTTGCCCTTAGATTTCCCCCCGAGGTCACCCGAATGCCCTTTGACCGTTTGACCAATACTTTGAAAATTCATAAAAAAATCATATGAACTTAGAAAAATGCAAATAAGATATCAAAATGTTCAGACAAACATTACATTTACGTGCATATCATTTGCATTAAGGACAAAAGTATCGTTTAAACTACCCGAGGTTATAATGTTATTAACATTATTAAAAATAAAAAGGGAATAGAAATACTGTTTTCAAGAATAAAAATTACATGCAAATGTAGGTGATATTTTCTGAAAATCCTGATATCTTTTTTGCATTTTTCTGAGTTCATATCAACTTGTTATGAATGTTCAAATGACTTTGACCATTATTTTGAAACTTCATAACAAGTTGACATGAACTCAGAAAAATGCAAATAAGATATCACGATCTTCAGAAAATGTTACCTACATTTACATGTAATTTTTATTCCTGAAAAAAGTATTGTTTATACCTTTTTATTTTTAATAATGTTAAAAACATTAATAAACTTAGGTAGTTTAAATGGTACATTCTTCCTGAATGCAAATGACATAGACATAAAAGTAATGTTTATCTAAACATTTTTATATCTTATTTGCAATTTTCCGAGTTCATATCAATTTGTTGTGAATTTTCAAAGTGTTGGTCAAACGGTCAAAGGACATTCGGGCGACCTCGGAGGAAAATCTAAGGGCAAAACAGAGCAGAGTCGAAAAGTAAGGGCAAAACCCGTGGGTAGGTTCCAACTAGGGGCAAAAATGCATTTGTCCCATTTATATACAATAAGACCATATCTAGCCGTGTGTGCTTTCAAGCAAATATCTTATTGGTATATTTATGGCTTCCTTTGGATATCTTGTTCTTTCTTTTTTGTAACTATTTCGTGTGTACATCCTTCTTTGTGGATTGATATCATCATAATTCATCTACCTAGAATCTTATACACTTGAGAGAAGTTACATCTCTAGTTGATATCCTTATTCTTTCATGTTGTCGGGTGGTAGGTGCGACATATGCCAACGGGTGGCTTATCATTGTGGGAGCCAGTAAGACATCGCCGGTGCCTGGAAACGGGATAAGGCAAAGACATGCACGCCGGCGAATCTTACCCAGGTTCGGGGCTCTCCGTGGAGATAACACCCCTAGTCCTGCTCTGCGGGGTCTCCGCATGATCACTAGACCAACACAAGTGGCTACAAGTGGCTCCTTGAGCTGTTTGGCTAGAGGAAGAAGAAGGGCAAGGCAAGCTCTCCTCTTCTCTCTATGTGGTGTCTAAAACTCTAAGAGATCAACCCTTTGCATGGGTGCCCTGGGGGTTTATATAGGCCTACCCCCAGGGGTACAATGGTAATCCGGCTGGATGCGGGTCCAGGCCGTCAGTGTCTGTATCCGCCGGCTTCTCCGCCGGCCGCTGGGGCCCGCCGACTGGTGGGTCCCGCCGGCTGCCGGCCTCTTGGCCGACAGGCCGGCCCCACCGTCTGGGGGTCTTGTCGGCGGCTGGTCACTGTAGCCTCGCCCCTGATGACGAGGGCTTTGCCGGGGTAAGCATGGCTACAGTGCCGCCGCCTGGAGGGCTCTCACTGTAGCCTTACCTCGTCTTGTCTCCTTAATGGTGCACATACTTCGAGGGAGGGAGGTAGCCGGCTGACGGGGGCCGGCTACGTCCCAGGCCGACTGGGGGAGGCTTGGCCGCCTTCGGGTGTCTCTCTGGCTGGCGGGGCCCGCCACCTACGGGCCGTACTGACAGCCTGTCGTGGGTGGCGTCATGGTCAACATGGCAACAGTGCTGCGCCGGACGGCGCACTGTGGCCATGCGTGCTCCGGGATTCGGGGGTGGCAGGCTCTACTGTAGCCACGCCCTGTCTCATCGCCGTTATGGGGGTGCAGACTTTGAGGGGGGGACGCCTGGCCGCCTGCCAGGAGCCGGCCTTCTCATAGCCGGCTACTGGGAGTCGGCCCTTTTCGCGAGGGCCAGCATAGCCTTGCCGCCTTCCGGAAGCCGGCCGGTGGGCCAGCCGGCCATAGGAAGGCGGTCATGTGTCTTGGACGCTTGAGGGCTTGTTCTGCCTAGCAATTTTTGAAGAGCCACGGGGAGCCGGCTAGGCTACCCGTGGTTATTTAATCTGACAGTAGTCCCCGAAGCTGGTTGGGCTTCGCGGCTGAAAGGAGGACGAGAAGCTCGACCAGCTTCCTATCTTGAAGAGCCAGCAGCTAGGAGCCGGCTTTGATCAGGTGAGACGTCTAGGTGAGGCTTTGAAGCTTGAAGGCGGGAACCAGCTGGCGCACATGCCAGGCTGCGGGCTGGCCGCTCGCCGCCTGCGCGCCACGTGGCATCCTTTGGCTGGAAGGGCCTGCCAGCCCACGCGCGCGACGGGACGTCGCCGCAGGCCGGGGCCGCCACTTCCGCGCCGCGGCCCATGGGTGGATCTTCTGTGGCCCGAACCGGCCATTCGTCTTCCAACGGCAGTTTCCGCACGCCGTTAGGGCGCAATAATCGCGAGACGTGGGGGAGTGGGCGCAATTAATCCCACGTCTCCCCCCGTGCCTCGCCTCCTCGGCTTCGCCTTACGAGGCTATAAATAGGGGGAGTAGGAGGAGCGGCAGATGCTCGCACGCTCGCCCTCGCTCCGCCACTTTCTTCTTCTTCCTCCTCTCCGTCGCTGCAGCTACTCGCCGCCGCGCCGCTCCTCCAGTCATCGCACTACCCTGCAGCTTCTCCGCCGCGGGGCTGCGCTTTCGCCGCCGCCGTGCTTTCTCCATCGGCCTCTCGCCCTCATGTCGCGTGGCGGAGACGGGGACGGCTCCAACGTCCACGACGATCACATCGACTTCCTCCGCAAGACTCGGCGGTTGCCCGGCCGAGATTATGTGCGGGTCCTTCTTGCGCCGGAGAAGAAGATCTCGCCGGCGCCGGAGGAGGACGAGCGGGTGATCTTCCGCTCGCACTGCCTGCGCGGCCTCGGCCTGCCTGCGAGCGGCTTCTTCCGCTCCTTCCTCGAGTTTTACCAGCTCCAGCCGCACGACCTTACCCCAAATACGGTGGTGCTGCTGTCTGCCTTTGTCACTTTGTGCGAGGGCTTCCTCGGCGTCCTTCCCACCCTCGAGCTCTGGGGGGAATTCTTCCAGTCCAAGCTCGGCACCGCCATGAGGGGCGTGCCGGCTCAGAGCGGCGCCTTCATCGCGATGCGGAGGCCGGTGGCCGACAATCCCTTTCCTCCCATCACGCTGATCCAGTCGGTGAAGCTCTGGCAGCAGTCCTATTTCTACGTGAAGAACGTCGCTTCGCAAGGCGACTACGTCAACTTGCCGGCTTATGTAGCCGGCCCGCCGGCTGGGAGGCGGCCCCAATGGTCCTATCGGGCCAAAACACTGTCGCCTGCTGGAGCCGCCGCCGTCGCCCGACTCCGGGTACTGGTCCAGTCGGAGGGACTGACCGGGCCCGACCTGCTGGCCGCCTTCGTGGCGCGCCGGGTGCTCCCGCTCCAAGGCCGCCCTCATATGATTTGTCAAATGAGCGGCCACCTCGATCCGAGTCGGCTATGCACCAAGGAGATGCCTCACGCGGAGGTAGCTCATATGGTGAACTACCTTGCTAACTGCAAGCTCACCGACGAGTGGCAGTTTGGCAAGGAGCCGTACTCCCGCGCCAATCCCCCGCCTTCGGTAAGTTTTCTTCTCTTTTCCTCTTCATTTTCTCTGTTGCCGAGTTCTTCCTGGCCGACTCTAACCAGTCGGCTTGTTTTTGACAGAGCCCCCTCCTTCGACCGGCAGCCGGAGCCGCGGGGGTGGAACGCCAGTACCTCCCCGACCGGGCAACGGACGACTTGGACGACCCCGACTTGGGGGCGGCCGCTCTGGACGACGACGCCGTGGGGGGAGGCGGCGAGGCAGGCGGCTCCGGGTTCGGAGCCAGCTTCGAGGACTGGCCGGATGACGACGAGGCTGAAGTCGTCCCGCGCCGTCAGCCGGCGTCCGATCATCAGGGCGCGGGTTCATCCGCTGCGCCGGCTGCTCGAGGCGGCGCGCAGAAACGCCGGGCCGCGCCGATCCTTTTCGGCAGTCGGCCGAAGAAGCCCAAGAGTACGGCGGCGGCGACTAAGCGGGACGAGGCGGCCGCCAAGGCCGCCCGCTTCCGCAAGGTGGTGAAGCAGCCGCAGATGGTTTCGGCGTAAGTGTTAATTCTCTCACGTATTCCTTCTTCTTTTTTGTTGATATTCTTCTGAGTCCTTGTCTTGACTTAAAAAACAGGGCTCCGCTTTCTCTTGAGCGGACCGCTGCCGCCTCCGTGGTTGGAGCGGCGGGAGGATCTGCAAGCGCCCGCCGCGTGGACCCCCGTGCCGAGCTTCAAGCGGCGACGGAGCGGAATGCGCGGGAGGCGCGGGAGGAGCGGGAGGCGGAGGAGCTGAGGGCGGCCGCTGCCAAGGCGGCGCAGGAGACGACGGAGGAGTCGGCGGAGGCACAAGCCGACGCAGCGGCCAAGGCTCAGGCGGAGGCTGCAGCCGCAGAGAGGGCGGCGGAGGCCCTGCGTAACCGGCCTCCGCAGCTTGTCGTCCCCCTTCGCGCTGTGGCGCCCGAGATCCCGGTGCCCCCGCCGGAGGAAGCCGGTGGCGACCAGCCGGTGATGGAGAGGGAGGAGGGCGACGTCGTCGTCCTGGAGAGGGAGGCGGCACCGCCATCGCCGACTGGGGCGGACCAAGGCAGCCGGCCTAGCGCGCCGCCCGTGCAACCGGCTGGAGGCGAGCCGGCTGCGAGGGCAGACCTTGTGGTCCGGTCGCCATCGCGCCAGCGCGCAGGGAAGGCGACTTCGGCGCCGGACCCGCAGAAGGCCGCGGGCTCTAGCTCGTCGGCCCAGGATCTGGAGACGGCCAGCGCCAGCTCGCCGGGGTGGACGCCGGGTGGTGGGACGGCCGTGCTGAACGTGGCGGCGCAAGAAGTCCGGAACCGGCTTCAATCCCAGGCCACCGTGCTGAAGCAGTATACTCAAGAGTTCCTCGCGACGCGGACGGCCATTCGGGTGAGTCTTCCCGCTTTTTTGTTTCTTGTTCTTGATTTCTTCCGTGGGGGCGCGTCAGCGCACCCACTGGGTGTAGTCCCCGAGTTCCGAGTCGGCTGCTGAGCAGGCGGCTTGGAACTTCTTAGTAGACTTCGATTGCTATCTTGTTCTTATTCGCTCCTCTGTCCTATTTGCAGGACTATCACAACCTCCGCGCGGCTACCTTCAACTCCCAGGCCCGGGAGCTGAACCAGAAGACCATTGATCTGACTGAGAGCCGGAGTAAGTGCTTCATCTTTTATCTCACGTGGGGGCGCGTCAGCGCACCCACTGGGTGTAGTCCCCGAGATTCGGGCCGACTGCTGAGCAGTCGGGCCGGATCTTTCCTGGCGACTTCTTTCTTATTGCTTTTTTCTTCTTTACCATATCTGCAGAGGCCAATGCCGACCTGAGGGAGCAGTTGGGTGGGGCCCAGACCGCCCTTCGCGCCAAGGAAGCCGAGTACAACGCCTTGGCTCAGGAGCGTGACCGCTTGGTCAAGAAGCTGGCCGACCAGGAGGAGAGCCATAAGGCGGCCCTGAAGGCGGCGCAGGACAGCGAGGCCGCCCTCCAAGCCGAATACGAGACCGAGGCGGCGAGCTGGGCTGAGGCAAGGCAAGCGCTGAGCGACGGCTACGGCCAGATCGAAGATTTGGTTGACGGTAGGCCGCCTTCTTCTTCGTCCCTTTGCTTGCCGCCTGCCATTTGGTCCATTTTCTGACTTTGTGTTTTTTCTCTTCCTTTCTTACTTGTGCAGAGTACTTCCCTGGTTACTCCGTTGCCGCCAGCCAAGTCATCGAGGCCCACCGCGACGCGCAAAGGCAGGCTGGAGCTGAGATCGCGCCGGATGCTCGCCGGTCGCTTGAGGAGCAGCTTCTGGCGATCCAAGCCCGCCTCCAGCCGGCTCACCGCATGCTCCGCCGTCTTCAGCGCGTTGGGGCGCAAGTGCTGGCCGCCCTCTGGCCCGGCGAGGTGGTTCCCCGTACCCCCAGTCGGACTGCCGACTGGCTGGAGGTAGCGGTTGGCCGCTTCGAGGCCTGGAAGGCTTCTGCAGCTCGGTCAGGCGCCAGGCGGGCGCTGGAGTTCGTCCGAGCTTGGTATCCTGGGCTGGATTTGGCCCAGCTGACCACCTGGCGGCAGGAGGCCAACGAGGAGCTGGAGGCGGTGCGGCCGGCTATCATCCAGCGCGCCTCGGCGATCGCCGACTACACCGACACCAGTGCCTTTGCCCCTGAGGTGAATGATGACGGCGTTGCTCAGCCGGAGGAGTGGTTTGGGCTGAACCCAGCGGATGGTGAAGACTCGGCGGAGGAGATCGACTCCAGTGACGAGGGCGAAGAGGAGGAGGGAGAGGATGGTGAAGACGCCGTGCCAGACGGTGGAGCAACCGGCCAGCCTCAGCTTGATCGTGCCTCCAGCAACGAGGCGCGTGCGAGCGCGCCGCCTGCAGCCGGTGATGATCAAGCCGAGACTCGCCAGCCGGCCACTCCTCCAGCCAGCACTGCCGTCTCCACTGACCTGCCTGGCTCGCCTGTTGCACCTTTGGCCTGATCCGCCACCTTTGCTTTCCTGTTTATTACTCTTTGAACAATATTTGTTAAGTTTGCGCAGTTCCACCCACTGGGGGTGTATTCAAACTATGTTGAATGCCGGCCTTTCGAAGGCCTTTTGTGTAAATATAATCATGCATGTGCTTGGCTTCCGATTGTATTTGCTTTTCATCCTTTTGGCTGTTTCCTTTGCCGCCCTCCCTTGGTCGCCGCCTTCCCAGCCGGACAGCTGCTCTGCAGTCTGTGGCTGGGGAAGGGCTTGGCCGTTTGGGAGGGCAAGTACTCTAGCTTTCTTAGATTGTAGCAAGGTGAATGGGAAGCCGGCCAGCCGGCTGTTCTGACAGCCGGTTGGCGGGGTGGGAGGCCGGCTTGTGTTATATAAGTTCGTTAGTCCTTAGCCGTTTTTCGTGTGGGCATCCTTTCCTGCCTTTGACTCTTGCCAGTCGGACAGTCGATTCTTCGAGCTGCGACTTTCAACAAGAGAGGGCTTGGGTGCCGGCACACTACTTGTCTGACTGCAGGTAGAACTTTAATATAACTCAAGGCGGCAAGTCCCCGGGCCGACTGATCGAACCCGGTGCCGGACAGGAAAACAAATGTAGTAATACATTCATAGGTATGACACTCATCATACATAGATAAAAGAGGGTAGTCCCCGAGTGCTCCTCGGGGGGCCCGTTGTCTTGTACTTAATACAAAAGGTAGCGTGGTACATACTGCATTTAACTGTAAAATCTTCGGAGGAGATTGGCGTTCCATGGTCGTTCCGACTCCTTGCCGGAATCATCTCTCTTGCGTGCCTTCGGCTTCTGTGCGTCGATCAGGTAGTAGGAGTCGTTGCCTAGGGCCTTGCTGATGACGAAGGGGCCTTCCCAAGGGGCCGAGAGCTTGTGTTGGCCGGCTGTTCGCTGGATCAGCCGGAGCACAAGATCGCCTTCTTGGAAGGATCTTGGCTTGACCTTCCGGTTGTGGTAACGGCGCAAACCCTGCTGGTAGATGGCGGACCGGCTGAGTGCTAACAGCCGGCCCTCTTCCAGCAGGTCAACGCCGTCTTCTCGCGCTTCCTTGGCCTCCGCCTCCGTGTACATGGTGACCCGAGGTGAGTCGAACTCAATGTCAGTTGGGATGACAGCCTCGGCACCATATACAAGGAAGAAAGGGGTGAAGCCGGTTGACTTGTTCGGGGTAGTACGCAGACTCCAGAGGACGGCCGGCAGCTCATCGAGCCAGCAGCCGGCCGAACGCTCCAGTGGTACGACCAGTCGGGGCTTGATGCCGGAGAGGATGAGGCCGTTTGCTCGCTCGACTTGGCCGTTTGACTGCGGGTGGGCAACGGACGCTAAGTCCAGTCGGATGCCCTGTGTCGCACAGAAACGTGCCAGTGCTCCTTTGGCAAAATTCGTGCCATTGTCGGTGATGATGCTGTGTGGTACGCCATACCGGGTGGTGATATCTGCGATGAATGTCACGGCAGTCGGCCCGTTCAGCTTCTTGATTGGCTTCGCTTCAATCCACTTGGCGAATTTGTCCATGGCGACAAGCAGATGTGTCATGCTGCCGTGCGCCGTCTTGAATGGGCCCACCGTCTCAAGTCCCCAAACGGCAAAGGGCCAGGTGAGGGGGATGGTCTTGAGTGCAGAAGCCGGCAGGTGTTGCTTGGAGCTAAAGACTTGGCACCCTTTGCAGTATTTGACTAATTCCTTGGCGTCTTCCAAAGCAGTCGGCCAGAAGAACCCATGGCGGAAAGCTTTGGCGATAAGTGATCTTGAGGCCGCGTGGTGGCCGCATTTGCCTTGGTGGATGTCCTTGAGGATTGCTATGCCCTTCTCTGGCTCGACGCAGCGCTGGAAGACTCCAGTGATGCTGCGCCTAACGAGTTCTCTGTTTACTATTGTGTATGCTCCGGCTCGGTGTTGAACTTGTCTTGCCGAGATCTCATCAGTCGGCAGCTCTCTATTTACCAGGAAGTTGAGGATGGGTTGGGCCCACGATGGAGCTGTGACTTCTTCTATTGCCAATACGGCTACTGCGACCAAGGTGGGTGGGTTGGGTGGTGAAGAGTTGGAGTCGGCCACCGCCTGTTGTGTCGTTGCAGTCCCCGGGCCGGTTCTGAAGTCCCCGAGCCGGGTGCGCCTATGGCAGTCCCCGAGCCACCTGTCGAAGTCCCCAAGCCGCCTGCTGGGTTCCCCAAGTCGGATCCGACTGCATCAGGGTCAGGCGGTACGAAGATGGAGTCTGATTCTGGAGATGGCTTGACAGACGGTTTGAGGAGGCGTTGGAGAGAGACGCCGGTTGGTATAGCTTGTCGGGTGGAGCCGATTCGTGCCAGGGCATCTGCTTGCTCGTTGTCGGACCGTGGCACGTGAAGGGACTCGCATCCTTCAAAGTATCTGCTGATTTGCTGAACGAGGAATCGGTAGCTCGCCATGTTTGCATCCTTGGCGTCCCAGTCGCCAGATGATTGTTGGACTACCAAATCCGAGTCGCCATAGCACAGGATCCGGCGGATGCCGAGCTCTTTGGCTAGCCGGAGCCCATGTATGAGCGCCTCGTACTCGGCCACGTTGTTGGAGGCGGCAAAATGAATTTGCAATGTGTATCTGAGTTTGTCGCCCTTGGGAGAGGTGAGGACGATGCCGGCTCCCAAGCTGGTGCGCATCTTGGATCCATCAAAGTGCATCCGCCAATGAGTGGAGTCGGGAGCCGGCGGTAGGTACTGGGTCTCGGCCCAGTCGACAAGGAAGTCGGCCAATGCTTGGGACTTGATGGCGGTGCGAGGCTGGTAGAAGATCGTGTAAGGAGCCAGCGCAATGGCCCACTTGGCCACCCGGCCGGATGCATCCCGGCTGCCTATGATCTCGGCAAGCGGGGCAGTACATACGACCGTGATGGGATGCTCTTGAAAGTAGGGCTTCAGCTTCTTGGCGGCGAAGTATACTCCATAGCACATCTTCTGGTAGTGCGGGTAGTTTTGCTTCGAGGTGGACAGTACTTCGCTCAAATAATACACCGGCCTCTGGACTAACTGAGCCCGGCCTTCTTCTGGGCGTTGGACCACAATAACTGTGCTGACCACTCGGCTAGTCGCGGCAATGTAAAGGAGCATGGGCTCTTTCTCAGTTGGCGCCGCCAAGACAGGTGGCGTGGTCAGCATCTTCTTCAACTCGTGAAAAGCTTGGTCTGCTTGGTCGTTCCACTCGAAGTGGGTGGACTTTTTCATGAGTCGGTACAGGGGGAGAGCCTTCTCTCCTAGCCGGCTGATGAAGCGGTTCAGGGAGGCCAGGCACCCGGTAAACTTTTGGACGTCTCGCAGCTTGGTAGGAATCTCCATTCTCTCTATGGCCTTGATCTTCACTGGGTTGCACTCGATGCCGCGTTCGGAGACCAAGAAGCCTAGAAGCTGGCCGGCTGGTACTCCGAACACGCATTTCTCAGGGTTGAGCTTGATCTGAAACCGGCGCAAGTTGTCAAATGTTTCTCTGAGGTCTTCCAGCAGGGTGCCGCGCTTCTCCGTCTTCACCACAATATCGTCTACATAGACGTGGGCATTTCTGCCGAGTTGCTTGAGGAGGCATTTCTGCATGCAACGCTGAAAAGTGGCACCGGCATTTCTCAAGCCGAATGTCATAGTCAGGTAGCAGAAAGCTCCGAATGGTGTGATGAAGGCGGTCTTCAGGCGGTCGGCTGGATCCAACTTGATCTGATGGTAGCCTGAGTAAGCATCCAAGAAACTCAACAGCTCGCATCCGGCTGTGGAGTCTATCACTTGATCGATTCGAGGTAAGGCAAACGGATCTTTGGGGCAGGCTTTGTTGAGGCTGGTATAATCTATACACATGCGCCATTTATTGTTTTTCTTCAATACAAGGACCGGGTTGGCAAGCCATTCTGGAAAAAACACCTCCATAATGAAGCCGGCTGCCAGAAGCCGGGCTATCTCTTCTCCTACAATCCTTCTCTTTTCCTCCGACAGTCGGCGGAGAGGTTGTTTGACTGGTTTTGCGTCTGCTCGGACGTGTAGCTTGTGCTCGGCGAAATCCTTCGGAACACCCGGCATGTCCTTTGGGGACCATGCAAAGATGTCCCGATTCTCACGGAGGAAATCGACGAGCTCGCCTTCCTATTTGCTGTCCAGGTTTGCTCCAATGACGGCAAACCTCTCCGGGTTCTCTGGGTCCAGAGGTATCTTCTTTGTTTCCTTGGCCGGCTGGAAGGAGCCTTGAGCATCATATTCCTTGGGGTCAGGGGACAGGGCCGGCTGCTTGCCGGCCATGGCCACGACTCGGTCCAGCATCTTTTTTTCTTCGGCAATCACGAGGGACTCGGCCAGCCGGCTGCTGGCTGCAGCACACTCAGAGGATTTCTTGTAGTCTCCGGCTATGGTGATGATCCCCTTTGAACTTGGCATCTTCATCTTGAGGTAGGCGTAGTGGGGCACAGCCATGAACTTGGCCAGGGCAGGTCGGCCAAGCAACGCGTGGTAAGGGCTCTCTAGATCCACCACTTCAAACCAGACTGCTTCTCGGCGGAAGTGATCCTTGTCTCCGAAGAGAACATCTATCTTGATCTTGCCGATTGGTGAGCAGGACAGGCCGGGTACGATGCCATGGAACACAGTCCGGCTTGGCATGAGTTGCTTCGTCTTGATGTTCAGCTTCTCCATGGTGTCACGGTACAGTATGTTGATGCTGCTCCCACCGTCAATCAGTACACGGGAGAAACGGGCAGCTCGCCTTTCTGTCGCGAGGGTGGCGTCCAACACCAATGCATAAGAGCCGGGAGACGGCATCACCTCTGGGTGATCGGCCCGGCTCCAGCTGATAGGCTTCTCAGACCAATGCATAAACTCTGGGTTGTTAGAGGCGACCGCGTTGACTTCTTGGTGTTGTCGGCGCCGACTGCGCCTGTCTTCAGTTTGGCTTGTAAAGACGACGTAGGCGGCATGCTCGTCCGGGAACTCGTCTTGAATGGCTCCGACTGCTGGTCGAGCAGCCGGCTGCTGAGGGGCTGGAGGTGGCTGGCCAGCAGGTGGAGGCGGCACCAGCCCTTCGCCTTTGGAGATTCGCGTGAGCCAATGACACTTCCGAGTCGTGTGGTTGGACGGCTTCGCGCCGCTGTGGAACTTGCAGGGGGCATCAAGGGTTTGCTCGTAGGAGAAAGCCGGCTGCCAAGCCGGCCTGCCGCCCTTCTGCTTCTTGGGCATGGGCCGCCCTTCAGGTTGTTCGTCTTCGACTGTGGCTACTTGCCGACTGGTGGAAGGCGGCATAGGGGCCTTGCCCTTGTTGTCGTTTGGGTAGGGCGTCGATTGGAGTCACCAGCCGGCGTCTTGGGAGCCGGAGCGAGCACCTTTCCAGAGGCATCCACTCGAAGCTCAGTCTTCATTGAAGAGTCGGCCGTGGCGTACTTGTCTGCTATGATCAGCAGCTCATCGAGGGTAGTCGGCTCGTCGCAGAGGAGCCGGTGTTTGAGGAGGGTGCCCTCTCGGCACCCGGCGGTGAAGTACTCTATGGCTTGAACCTCGTGCACCCCTTCGCAGGAGTTGCGGAGCTCGGCCCAGCGCGTGAGGTAGTCGCGAGTTGATTTGCTGGGCCCTTGGACGCACAAGGAGAGCTGGCGGGGCTTGGGAGGCCACTTGTATGTGCTGGTGAAATTGCGGATGAAGACTTCCGTGAAGTCTAGCCAGCCGTTGATGCTGTAGGGCTTGAGGCTGTTCAACCAGGTGCGTGCCGTGCCTTGAAGCATGAGCGGGACGTACTTCACGGCAACGCGCCTGTTGCCATTTGCTATGCGGACTGCGGTGGAGTAATCGATCAACCAGTCTTCCGGCTTCACGGAGCCCTTGTATTTTGGCGTGTCTCTTGGGAGTGAGAACCCTTTGGGGAAGGGCTCATCGCGGATGCGGGGGCCAAAGCAAGGCAGACCGACATCATCTTCTTCTTCTAGCGCCAGGGATCGCGCTAGGCGGTCGATCCGGTGGCGGGCGTCATTCTCGCCGACTCCTTCGCGGTGGCCTAGTCGGCCGCCGAGAGTCGGATGCGTAACAGGCGGTGGGGTGGGATATCTCTCCCCACGAGGCAGGGGAGGAGGCGGATTGCCTCGTCGTTCCACAGCTTGGGGGCGGCCTTCTGCGTCGCGCTCGATGGTGAGCCGAGTCCGACTGCGGGTAGCAGCCGGCTCCTTGTCTTTTCTCGCGCGCGCGCCGCCTGAAGTCGGTGTTCGGGATGTCGCGCCGTGCTCTAGGCGTGGGGGAGGACTTTCAGCGCGGGCGCTGGCTTCATGCCGCTCTGCGGCCACGTCGATCAGCTGCTGGATGCGTCTAGTCATGTAGGGGAGCTCGTCGGCCTCCAGCCCGTTCAGCTCGTCTACGGCCGCCTGAGCGGCACGCAGGTTCTCGAGTGGCGTGGCGTAGACTGGGCGGTCTGCTCCCAGCATGGTGGCGATGGCCGCACCACGCTTCTTGACGATGCCGGCTCGGCTCGGCCCACCAGGAGGCGGCGTACCAAAGGCGGCACGGACGACTTCGCGCTGGTGAGCCTCAGTGAGGCGTCTCATGGATGCTATCTTCTGGCCCTCCGCGATGAGGGCGAGGCGGCGTGCCTCCAGTGTCTCGGCGTCGGCGTCGGCCGGGATGGGGGCAGACAGGTCATGTAGCTCCGCTTGTAGGGCGTCGTGGGCGTTCTCGCCTGAGGCGGCGCCGTGGCTGATGACCAGCACCTCAGTGACAGTGTTGTCGCCACTGTCGGCTCGAGGAAGAGGGTCGTCGATGATCACCAAGTTGGTGGGGAAGGCGTCAAGCGATGCCGTGTCGAAGTCGACAAGCATCGGGTCGGTGGAGCTGACCGACTCCAAATCCATAGCAGGCTCGCTGGAGACGTGAAGCTGGTCGAGGAGGCTGACGAGGCGGCTCTCGGGGCAGTCTGTGCCCGCGTCGGACGCAGGCTCGTCGGAGATGCGAGCCCCGCCAAGAAGATCGGTGAGGCAGCTCGCCGCGCAGGCGTCGTCGACGCCTTGCAGCGCATCGGGGCAAGCGCCATCGGGCGTGCCGGGCTGGCTACGCTCGCTGGGAAGGAAAAGGGTTCCCGTCCAGAACAGGTCTCCGGACGATGGTGCACCTGGCCCCACGGTGGGCGCCAAATGTCGGGTGGTAGGTGCGACATATGCCAACGGGTGGCTTATCATTGTGGGAGCCAGTAAGACATCGCTGGTGCCTGGAAACGGGATAAGGCGAAGACATGCACGCCGGTGAATCTTCCCCAGGTTCGGGGCTCTCCGTGGAGATAACACCCCTAGTCCTGCTCTGCGGGGTCTCCACATGATCACTAGACCAACAAAAGTGGCTACAAGTGGCTCCTTGAGCTGTTTGGCTAGAGGAAGAAGAAGGGCAAGGCTAGCTCTCCTCTTCTCTCTATGTGGTGTCTAAAACTCTAAGGGATCAACCCTTTGCATGGGTGTCCTGGGGGGTTTATATAGGCCTACCCCCCAGGGGTACAATGGTAATCCGGCTGGATGCGGGTCCAGGCCGTCAGTGTCTGTATCCGCCGGCTTCTCCGCCGGCCGCTGGGGCCCGCCGACTGGTGGGTCCCGTCGGCTGCCGGCCTCTTGGCCGCCAGGCCGGCCCCACCGCCTGGGGGTCTTATTGCGTGTATCAATGGATATCTCATTCCTTGATGTATCTTTCAGTTGATATCCTCCAAGTGTTGATTTATTTATTTGGTATCTTTTCTTCACTTGGTATTTCTTTGTCAATTGGTATCGGTTCTTGAAAGTCTTGAGCATGCATATTGACTTCATGTATTTTCTTTGGCATGCTTTCTTTCTTTGACCCAATATATAGGGGAAACTCCACCAAGTCTCAAATTGGATGAGATGTGCATGAAATTCATTTTCATATCTATTTGCACATATTTATGTGGAGTTTGTCCTATGTATTGTTGGCTCTCTAACTCTTTTGTCCCAATGAGTTTGGGTACCATTTTGTTTGTGTTGTTGTTCTAGGAACAATTGGAGATGCATTGGATGCTTGGCTCACTCACAAGGAAGGTGGTGTCACCATGTGCTTATTGGAGTCAAGCTAGGATGCTCAACAAACTACTATCTACTACCTTCAATTGGTTTCTTCTACATCCTTCCAATGCCATCTCGGTAACAAGTGTCTATTCATACATTATTTTCTTGCATTCAACCTTGTGTAGGTTGCATCTTGGCATGATATTCATTCCATCTTGTGTTACTTGTTTCCTTTCTCAAAGCATCTCAACATTGATCTCATGTTGCTAGTTGTGATGTCTTTGATGGTTGTGTGGTAGGAATTCATTTATGGGACAATTGCATTTTTGCCCCTAGTTGGAACCTACCAACAGGTTTTGCCCTTACTTTTTGACTCTGCTCAGTTTTGCCCTTAGATTTCCCCCCGAGGTCACCCGAATGCCCTTTGACCGTTTGACAAATACTTTGAAAATTCATAAAAAAATTATATGAACTTAGAAAAATGCAAATAAGATATCAAAATGTTCAGACAAACATTACATTTACGTGCATATCATTTGCATTAAGGACAAAAGTATCATTTAAACTACCCGAGGTTATAATGTTATTAACATTATTAAAAATAAAAAGGGAATAGAAATACTGTTTTCAAGAATAAAAATTACATGCAAATGTAGGTGATATTTTCTGAAAATCCTAATATCTTTTTTGCATTTTTCTGAGTTCATATCAACTTGTTATGAATGTTCAAATGACTTTGACCATTATTTTGAAACTTCATAACAAGTTGACATGAACTCAGAAAAATGCAAATAAGATATCACGATCTTCAGAAAATGTTACCTACATTTGCATCTAATTTTTATTCCTGAAAAAGTATTGTTTATACCTTTTTATTTTTAATAATGTTAAAAACATTAATAAACTTAGGTAGTTTAAATGGCACCTTCTTCCTGAATGCAAATGACATAGACATAAAGGTAATGTTTATCTAAACATTTTTATATCTTATTTGCATTTTTCTGAGTTCATATCAATTTGTTGTGAATTTTCAAAGTGTTGGTCAAACGGTCAAAGGGCATTCGGGCGACCTCGGAGGAAAATCTAAGGGCAAAACTGAGCAGAGTCGAAAAGTAAGGGCAAAACCCGTGGGTAGGTTCCAACTAGGGGGGAAAATGCATTTGTCCCATTTATATACAATAAGACCATATCTAGCCATGTGCTATGCTTTCAAGCAAATATCTTATTGGTATATTTATGGCTTCCTTTGGATATCTTGTTCTTTCTTTTTTGTAACTATTTCGTGTGTACATCCTTCTTTGTGGATTGATATCATCATAATTCATCTACCTAGAATCTTATACACTTGAGAGAAGTTACATCTCTAGTTGATATCCTTATTCTTTCATGTCCACCATTTTCTTGGTGGTTCCGTGAAAGGATTTATCGTTGAGTGCGGGTCTTATATCGTTGCATCTTGATGCACTCTTTTGTGGTGAAGATTGTTTCCCGCATGCTTGTCTTGACGAGCTTTGCCATTTCGATTGGTATCCCTCTTCTTGACAATGCTATCATTTTCTATCTTCACCATGGGTTGTCACAAGCCTTGGTTATTCATTTGCATTCTAGTAAGCTTGTGAACCTATTTACCTTTTTTGTATGTGTGTGGGAAGGACATGTCTTGCACCTTGTATCTCATTTATTCAAGACTATGTTGATGCTTAATGCTCATCATCATATTAGTCTTCTCAAGTGCTTTGACATGACTCACATACATCGGTTTGGTTGAGCCTATTCCTAAGTTGCATCTTTTACATGTTGCTCAACCATGTGTTTGTTGCAAGTGCTAAGCTTAATTTTCTATATGCTCACTTGCACTTGTTGTGAGGTTCTATTGATTTTGGGGGAGTGATGATCCTATTTTGTGCTTGTTGTATCCAAAGACAAAACTAAATAGTGCACAAATCATGGGGAGCTTCTCTAGTTTCTATAGAACACTTCTTTGCTCTTATCATAATACCCTTTTGCATGTGGCTCGTAGGATCTAGTTGGTTCAATTGGTATCTTTTGATTACTTGTTTCAATTGGTATCTTTTGATTGCTTGTTTCTCTCTTTGTTATGTCTTTGTGGCATATCATCCTTTAGCAATCTTTGGATCCTCAATATAGTCTGTCTTCCTCCTAGTATTTATCTTTGATACGTGTGTTGCATTCCACTCCTTTTGACAAATACACAATCTATTGAGGAACACATTCTATATTGGCCTTCTAAGCATTTCGCCCATTTTGGCAATCGATGCCAATGGGGGAGAAGTTTCACAGAGTTTTGTGGAGAAGTTTAGAGAGTTATTTCTTCTTACTTTGATTTTGGTCCTAAAATTTTGCATCTCATACGCATGCATTATTGGTTGTTGCATTGCATGGTGATGCATAATTCCTTATATAAACTCTCTTGAAAGTGATTGTCATCAATTACCAAAATGGGGGAGATTGAAAGAACATGCGGTGCCCCCATGTTTGGTTTTGGTAATTGATGATGTTCTCTATGGACTAATGGTTGCCTTGAGTTATATTTGAAGGATTTGTCCATAGGTTTTTATTGAAGTCCATGTGTTGGTTTCAAGGAGTTTATGTGTTGACCAAGGTGCTATTCAAGGAATTGTCCAAAGATTAGTCATGTAGAAGACATGATACAAGGTTGATCAAGACTAAGTAAAGTGTGAATCAAGTTGATCAACACTCAAAGCGTAGAAGATGTACCGAAAGGGATCAAGTGATCCCATGATATGGTAAGCATTGTCCATTACGCTTTGTGTACTAACCCATGGTCTATGTGAGAGTTCTATGTGGGGGTAGGTATGTTTCCATGGGCTTGTGTCAATAGGAATATCTCATACAACCCATGGAGGATGACATCAAGTGGTTGTCGGTGTCAAAACCGGCAGATCTCGGGTAGGGGGTCCCGAACTGTGTCTCTGAGGATCGAGGGTAACAGGAGGCAAGGGACACAGTGTTTACCCAGGTTCGGGCCCTCTTAATGGAGGTAATACCCTACTTCCTGCTTGATTGACTTTGATGAGTATAGGAGTTACAAGAGTTGATCTACCTCGAGATCGTAATGGATAAACCCTAGACGTCTAGCTTGTATGATTATGATTGCCTCTACGGACTAAACCCTCTGGTTTATATAGACACCGGAGGGGCCTAGGGTTGTACAGAGTCGGTTTAACAGAGAAATGAATCTTCATATCCGCACGCAAAGCTTGCCTTCCACGCCAAGGAGAGTCCCATCCGGACACGGGGTAAGTCTTTCGTCTTGTTTCTTAACGGCCCACCAGTCCGGCCCATGTCACATAGCCCGAACGCCTGAGGACCCCATAATCCAGGACTCCCTCAGTGGTGATCGTCATCAATATTGCAGTGTGCAAGTTCTAGTGGAGCATCACGAAGAGATCATTGATACGTCTCCAACGTATCTATAATTTTTGATTGTTCCATGCTATTATATTATCCATCTAGGATGTTTTATATGATTTTTATGCTATTTTATATGATTTTTGGGACTAACCTATTAACCTAGAGCCAAGTGCCAGTTTCTATTTTTTCATTGTTTTTGAGTTTTACAGAAAAGGAATACCAAACGGAGTCCAATTGACGTGCCAAATTTTGATGATTTTTTATGGACCAAAAGAAGCCCCCGGAGTAAAAGGGTTGGGCCAGAAGAGTCCCGGGCTGCCCACGAGGGTGGGGGGGTGCGCCCCCTATCTCGTGGACGGCTCGGAGACCCCCCTGACGTGAGACCTACGCCAAAAATTCCTATAAATACAGAAACCTCAAAAAAATAACCTAGATCGGGAGTTCCGCCGCCGCAAGCCTCTGTAGCCACCAAAAACCAATCGGGACCCTGTTCCGGCACCCTGCCGGAGGGGGGATCCATCACCGGTGGCCATCTTCATCATCCCGGCGCTCTCCATGACGAGGAGGGAGTAGTTCACCCTCGGGGCTGAGGGTATGTACCAGTAGCTATGTGTTTGATCTCTCTCTCTCTCTCGTGTTCTTGATTCGGCACGATCTTGATGTATCGCGAGCTTTGCTATTATAGTTGGATCTTATGATGTTTCTCCCCCTCTACTCTCTTGTAATGGATTGAGTTTTCCCTTTGAAGTTATCTTATTGGATTGAGTCTTTAAGGATTTGAGAACACTTGATGTATGTCTTGCATGTGCTTATCTGTGGTGACAATGGGATATCACGTGATCTACTTGATGTATGTTTTGGTGATCAACTTGCGGGTTCAGTGACCTTGTGAACTTATGCATAGGGGTTGGCACACATTTTCGTCTTGACTCTCCGGTAGAAACTTTGGGGCACTCTTTGAAGTTATTTGTGTTGGTTGAATAGATGAATCTGAGATTGTGTGATGCATATCGTATAATCATACCCGCAGATACTTGAGGTGACATTGGAGTATCTAGGTGACATTAGGGTTTTGGTTGACTTGTGTCTTAAGGTGTTATTCTAGTATGAACTCTATGATAGACCGAACGGAAAGAATAGCTTCATGTTATTTTACTACGAACTCTTGAATAGATCAATTAGAAAGGATAACTTTGAGGTGGTTTCGTACCCTACCATAATCTCTTTGTTTGTTCTCTGCTATTAGTGACTTTGGAGTGACTCTTTGTTGCATGTTGAGGGATAGTTATATGATCCAATTATGTTATTATTGTTGAGAGAACTTGCACTAGTGAAAGTATGAACCCTAGGCCTTGTTTCAACGCATTGCAATATCGTTTGTGCTCACTTTTATCATTAGTTACGTTGCTGTTTTTATATTTTCAGATTACAAAAACCTATATCTACCATCCATATTGCACTTGTATCACCATCTCTTCGCCGAACTAGTGCACCTATACAATTCACCATTGTATTGAGTGTGTTGGGGACACAAGAGACTCTTTGTTATTTGGTTGCAGGGTTATTTGAGAGAGACCATCTTCATCCTACGCCTCCCACGGATTGATAAACCTTAGGTCATCCACTTGAGGGAAATTTGCTACTTTCCTACAAACCTCTGCACTTGGAGGCCCAACAATGTCTACAAGAAGAAGGTTGTGTAGTAGACATCAAGCAGTTTCTGGCGCCGTTGCCGGGGAGGTTAGTGCTTGAGGGTATATCTTTAGATCTTGCAATCGAATCTTTTAGTTTCTTGTTTTATCACTAGTTTAGTTTATAAAAGAAAACTACAAAAAAATGGAATTGAGGGTTCCTCATATGCTTCATCTTTTTAATATCTTTCATGAAAATAAGGTAATTGTGCCCAAGTGCTAGAAGAAGAATGCATTAAAATGTTTGGCACTAAATCTTTGGATGATGAGCATGATTGCAATGTTGTTAGTACGAACTCTTTGAATATCCATAGTACTAATGATGGTTGCACTAGTCAGGATGAAAATGTCTCTTATAAGCATGTCAATTTTTGTGGAGTGCATAGAGTTTGCAAGTACACACCAAATAGGGAAGATAGATTTTGCAAGAGGCATAAGTATTTAGAAACTAAATGGTCGCAAGAATGGCTAGATGTTTGTGCTGAAAATTTAAATTTTCATAGCCATCCTTGTGAACTTTGCAATGAACGTGGTCATTTAAATATCCAATGCAAATTGTTTCATGATCGTATCGTGTCCAAATATTGTGATGACTTGATTTCCCTTGCGCATCATAATGAACTTAGTATGCTTGTGGGTTATGAAGAAATGAAACATATAACTAAGGATATGCCCGAATTTGTCCTTGATAAAGTTCTTGATTTTGATCTAGAGGAAATTTATATGTATTGTGCGGTGAATCGCATTGAAAATCCTTATATTGCCAATTACATAAATACAAGAAAACGAATAGAAGATGAAGAGAATACTAATTAAAGGGAAGATATTTCCCAATATCTTCCAATTCTTTCTTATGATGAATCAGGTAACGAGGAGGAGCTTTCTATTCAACCAATCTCATTAATAAGGAGCTCAAAAAAGAGGGTTAAACCCACACATGATGTGAAGAAGAAAAAGAAAATACGGAGAAGCAAAGGTAGAAAGGTAGCCCTCCCAAATGATGTTGCTCCTATTACTCATTGTGATGATGATAATTGCTATACTATTGGTGCTATCCATACTATTAATTATGAGAGTGATTATGCTTATGATATGAAAAGGCCCAAGCTTGGGGATGCTATGTTTGATGAGAATGACATGTTTGAGAATATAGTTGCTACAATTAATGTTTGTCCCAAGCTTGAGGATGCTATGTTTAATGAAGATGATATTTTTAGTCTCCCAAGTTTTGATGAGCAAATTTATTATGATGATAGCATGCCTCCTATTTATGACGATTATTGTGATGACACTTATGCTATAAAAAGTAGTGATGATTATATTTATAAAACTTGTCATGATTATGATGACCCTTTTTCTGAACATTACTCTTTTAATGTGGAAACAATTTATAGCATTCGAGTCTCTTATGATACTCCCACTATTTTGAATGAGAAGAATTTTGCTTATGTGGAGAGTAATAAAATTTCTATGCTTGTAGATCATGAAAAGAATGCTTTATGTGATAGTTATATTGTTGAATTCATTCATGATGCTACTGAAAATTATTACGAGGGAGGAACATATGCTTGTAGGAATTGCAATAATATCAAGTTTCCTCTCTATGTGCTTAAAGTTTTAAAGTTATGCTTGTTTTACCTTCTATGCTAGTTGTTTCATGTTCCCCTAAATTGTTTTCTCATAAAATACCTATGCATAGGAAGTGGGTTAGAATTAAATGTGCTAGTCATATTCTTCATGATGCTCCCATTATGTTTCAATTCTTATCTTTTATGTGAGCATCATTGAAATCATCATGCCTAGCTAGGGGCGCTAAACGTTAGCGCTTGTTGGGAGGCAACCCAATTTTATTTTTTTCCTTTGCCTTTTGCTCCTTTTTAGTAATAAATAATTCATCTAGCCTATGTTTATATGTGGTTTTATTGTTTTAATTAGTGTTTGTGCCAAGTAGAACCTTTGGGAAGACTTGGGTGAAGTCTTTGCGATCTTGCTGTAAAAAACAGAAACTTTAGCGCTCACGAGATTAGGTGCCATTTTTTTACTGGAGGGTGCTTTTAGGTTGATTATTTTTGAAGATGATTAATAGAAAAATTCCTCAGGTCCACCAATTTATTTCAGAATTTTTGGAGTTCCAGAAGTATACGTTTGATACAGATTACTGCAGACTGTTCTGTTTTTGACAGATTCTGTTTTCATTGTGTTGTTTGCTTATTTTGATGAATCTATGAGTTGTATCGGAGGGTATGAACCATAGAGAATTTGGAATACAGTAGATATTACACCAATATGAATTTAGAATGAGTTCACAACAGTACCTAAGTGGTGATTTATTTTCTTATACTAACGAAGCTTCCGAGTTTTCTGTTAAGTTTTGTGTTGTGAAGTTTTCAAGTTTTGGGTAAAGATTCGATGGACTATGGAATAAGGAGTGGCAAGATCCTAAGCTTGGGGATGCCCAAGGCACCCCAAGGTAATATTCAAGGACAACCAAGATCCTAAGCTTGGGGATGCCCCAGATGGCATCCCCTCTTTCGTCTTCGTTCATCGGTAACTTTACTTGGAGCTATATTTTTATTCACCACATGATATGTGTTTTGCTTGGAGCGTCATTTTATTTTATTTTGTTTTGCTTGATGTTTGAATAAAATACCAAGATCTGAAATTCTTAAATGTTAGAGAGTCTTCACATAGTTGCATAATTATTCGACTACTCGTTGATCTTCACTTCTATCTTTCGGAGTAGTTTGTCATTTGCTCTAGTGTTTCACTTATATCTTTTTAGAGCATGACGGTGGTTTTATTTTGAAGAAATAGATGAACTCTCATGCTTCACTTATATTATTTTGAGAGTCTTAAACAGCATGGTAATTTGCTTTGGTTATGAATTTAGTCCTAATATGATGGGCATCCAAGAGGGATATAATAATAACTTTCATATAAAGTGCATTGAATACTATGAGAAGTTTGATTCCTTATGATTGTTTTGAGATATGAAGATGGTGATATTAGAGTCATGCTAGTTGAGTAGTTGTGAATTTGAGAGATACTTGTGTTAAAGTTTGTGATTCCTGTAGCATGCACGTATGTTGAACCGTTATGTGATGAAGTCGGAGCATGATTTATTTATTGATTGTCTTCCTTATGAGTGGAGGTCGGGGACGAGCGATGGTCTTTTCCTACCAATCTATGCCCCTAGGAGCATGCGCGTAGTACTTCGTTTCAATAACTAATAGATATTTGCAATAAGTATGTGAGTTCTTTATGACTAATGTTGAGTCCATGGATTATACGCACTCTCACCCTTCCACCATTGCTAGCCTCTCTAATACCGTGCACCTTTCGCCGGTATCATACACCCACCATATACCTTCCTCAAAACAGCCACCATACCTACCTATTATGGCATTTCCATAGCCATTCCGAGATATATTGTCATGCAACTTACCACCGTTCCGTTTGTTATGAGACGTTTCATCATTGTCATATTGCTTTGCATGATCATGTAGTTGACATCGTATTTGTGGCAAAGCCACCTTTATAATTCTTTCATACATGTCACTCTTGATTCATTGCGTATCCCGGTACACCGCCGGAGGCATTCACATAGAGTCATATTTTGTTCTAAGTATTGAGTTGTAATTCTTGAGTTGTAAGTAAATAAAAGTGTGATGATCATCATTATTAGAGCATTGTACCAAGTGAGGAAAGGATGATGGAGACTATGATTCCCCCACAAGTCGGGATGAGACTCCAGACGAAATAAATAAATAAAAGAGGCCAAAGAAGCCCAAATAAAAAAAGAAAAAAGAGGCCATAAAAAAAGGCCCCAAAAAAACAAAAAAAATGAGATAAAAAGAGAGAAGGGGCAATGCTACTATCCTTTTACCACACTTGTGCTTCAAAGTAGCACCATGATCTTCATGATAGAGAGTCTCCTATGTTGTCACTTTCATATACTAGTGGGAATCTTTCATTATAGAACTTGGCTTGTATATTCCAATGATGGGCTTCCTCAAGATGCCCTAGGTCTTCGTGAGCAAGCGAGTTGGATGCACACCCACTTAGTTTCTTTTGTTGAGCTTTCATACACTTATAGCTCTAGTGCATCCGTTGCATGTTAATCCCTAGTCACTCACATTGATATCTGTTGATGGGCATCTCCATAGCCCGTTGATACGCCTAGTTGATGTGAGACTATCTTCTCCTTTTTGTCTTCTCCACAACCACCATTCTATTCCACCTATAGTGCTATGTCCATGGCTCACGCTCATGTATTGCGTGAAGATTGAAAAAGTTTGAGAACATCACAAGTATGAAACAATTGCTTGGCTTGTCATCGGGGTTGTGCATGATTTAAATATTTTGTGTGATGAAGATAGAGCATAGCCAGACTATATGATTTTGTAGGGATAGCTTGCTTTGGCCATGTTATTTTGAGAAGACATGATTGCTTTGTTAGTATGCTCGAAGCATTATTGTTTTCATGTCAATATTAAACTTTTGTCTTGAATATTATGGATCTGAATATTCTTGCCACAATAGAGAAGATTACATTGATAAATATCTTAGGTAGCATTCCACATCAAAAATTCTGTTTTTATCATTTACCTACTCGCGGACGAGCAGGAATTAAGCTTGGGGATGCTTGATACGTCTCCACCGTATCTATAATTTTTGATTGTTCCATGCTATTATATTATCCATCTAGGATGTTTTATATGATTTTTATGCTATTTTATATGATTTTTGGGACTAACCTATTAACCTAGAGCCTAGTGCCAGTTTCTATTTTTTCCTTGTTTTTGAGTTTTACAGAAAAGGAATACCAAACAGAGTCCAATTGACATGCCAAATTTTGATGATTTTTTATGGACCAAAAGAAGCCCCCGGAGTAAAAGAGTTAGGCCAGAAGAGTCCCGGGCTGCCCACGAGGGTGGGGGCGCCCCCCTATCTCGTGGACGGCTCGGAGACCCCCCCTGACGTGAGACTTACGCCAAAAATTCTTATAAATACAGAAACCTCCAGAAAATAACCTAGATCGGGAGTTCCGCCGCCGCAAGCCTCTGTAGCCACCAAAAACCAATCGGGACCCTGTTCCGGCACCCTGCCGGAGGGGGGATCCATCACCGGTGGCCATCTTCATCATCCCGGCGCTCTCCATGACAAGGAGGGAGTAGTTCACCCTCGGGGCTGAGGGTATGTACCAGTAGCTATGTGTTTGATCTCTCTCTCTCTCTCCCTCTCTCTCTCTCTCTCGTGTTCTTGATTCGACATGATCTTGATGTATCGCGAGCTTTGCTATTATAGTTGGATCTTATGATGTTTCTCCCCCTCTACTCTCTTGTAATGGATTGAGTTTTCCCTTTGAAGTTATCTTATTGGATTGAGTCTTTAAGGATTTGAGAACACTTGATGTATGTCTTGCATGTGCTTATCTGTGGTGACAATGGGATATCACGTAATCTTCTTGATGTATGTTTTGGTGATCAACTTGCGGGTTCAGTGACCTTGTGAACTTATGAATAGGGGTTGGCACACGTTTTTGTCTTGACTCTCCGGTAGAAACTTTGGGGCACTCTTTGAAGTTCTTCTTGTTGGTTGAATAGATGAATCTGAGATTGTGTGATGCGTATCGTATAATCATACCCGCGGATACTTGAGGTGACATTGGAGTATCTAGGTGACATTAGGGTTTTGGTTGATTTGTTTCTTAAGGTGTTATTCTAGTACGAACTCTATGATAGATCGAACGGAATGAATAACTTCATGTTATTCTAGTCTTCATTGAGCCAATGCAATCAAGAAAGGTGGTCCAACTTGAGGGAGTCAAGACCGTCATCATCTACCTCAAGTGGACTATGTGCAAGGAAAAGGTTTGTCCTTGATATTTTTTCTATTTTACCGGTCTTATGGTGTTAGTTGGGAGACCAGATTATAGGATCGATAGCCGTACTATCAAGGGGGGCTCTCGAGTGAGTAGCTTGATCGCATAGTTCGGTGAGAGCTCAAACCATTGCATTCTTGGCATCATCATATTTCTTTGTTCTTGTTTGGGTTTTCTCTTTGTGAGGTTTTAGAGCTTGTGGTTATCTTCATGACAAGCTCAAGTTCATCGAAAACCAATTTCCTATGCATCTTATTTTGCATTTTCGGTGTTTGAGTTTTTACCGGTCTTATTTGAGAAAGGGTTATCATCATTTTATTTTGGGTATTTTCTAAATTGCTATTTCTTTCTATTTCTATCAAGATTGTGTTAGCCCTTGTCTTTAGCTTTCCAACAAACTTGGTTTCATCAAATTCGGAGTTCGTTTGCAAAAGTTGTGGCCGTTTCAATTTTACCGGATCCAGCATCTCCCTGCCTAGTGCGGGTGCCCGGGGTCACCCGAGCCCCTCCATAGTGACCTCTTTGGCCGGTCCGGGTGCCCGGGGTCTCGCCCCCCGGGTGCCCGGGGTCATCCGGGGCGCTCCCTCTCCTCCTCTGATCACCCCGGGTGCCCAGGGTCTTGGACCCGGGTGCCCGGGCTCCTCCGCCTCCTCCTCTCGGCCCCCTCAGGGTGCCCGGGGTTGGGACCCCCGGGTGCCCGCCCCCCATGCCGCTGTGCTTCCCTTGTTCGTCCGGGTGCCCGGGGTTTTCCCCCCGGGTGCCTGGAGTTTAGTGGCTTTTTCTCTGGGTTGTCCGAGTGCCCGGACCCCTTTTGTCCGGGTGCTCGGGGTAGAACGGTCATTTTTTTCTTGGGGGTATTTATACCCCCTTCTTCCTCCTCCGACCTAAGAAAAATCTGAGCAAGTTTTCCCCCACCATTGTTGACCTCTTGGATCTTGCTATATCTCAATCCCTCCATGGATTCTTGCTAGTTTTTTGGGGAAAAGAGAGAGGAGATCTAGATCCACATTTCCACCAATCACTTTCTCCTCTATGTGAGGGGAATCCCTTGGATCTAGATCTTGGAGTTCTTGGTGTTCTCTTTCTTGTTCTTCCACTCATTTCCCTCCCTAGCATTAGTTGCTTTGGTGGGATTTGGGAGAGAAGGACTTGGGCACTTCGTGTGCCCTTGCCATTGCATTTGGTGCATCGGTTTGAGTTCTCCACGGTGATACGTGGAAGTTACAAGTTGAGAAGCTTATTACTCTTGGGTGGTTGGTACCCTTGAGCTTGTTCCTCTTGGGTGCTTGGGCACCCTAGACGGTTGGTGGTGTTTGGAGCTCAATCATTGTGGTGTAAAGCCTCAGGCAAGTGTCAGGTTCTCCAATTAGGTTGTGGAGATCACCCCGAGCAATTTGACGGGTTCCGGTGACCGCCCCCAAGGGTTGCCAAAGTGTACGAGTTCGGTGACCGCCCCCAAGGGTTGCCATTTGTACGGGTTCGGTTACCGCCCTCAAGGGTCCCTTAGTGGAATCACGACATCTTGCATTGTGCGAGGGCGTGAGGAGATTACGGTGGCCCTAGTGACTTTTTGGGGAGCATTATGCCTCCACACCGCTCCAAACGGAGATTAGCAACCGCAAGGGTGTGAACTTCAGGATACATCATTGTCTCCGCGTGCCTCGGTTATATCTTACCCGAGCCCTTTACTTATGCACTGTACTTTGTGATAGCCATATTGTTTCTTGTCTTATATCTTGCTATCACTTAGTTGTTTATCTTGCTTAGCATAAGTTGTTGGTGCACATAGGTGAGCCTGGTTGTTGTAGGTTTTGTGCTTGACAAATTAACCGCTAGGTTTATTCCAAATTTGTTCAAGCCTAAACAGTAATTATTTTAAAGCGCCTATTCACCCCCTCCAGGCGACATCCTCGATCTTTCACCCGGGTACGACAGAGGCTGCCTGAACTCCCAGTGCCACCGCGCTTAGTGCGCCGGGATGTGCAGACGCTGCCGACCGGAGCAGGCACGCGCCGACGACGGAGGAGGAGGGGGAGGAGGAGCACGGGAGGATGATGTGGGCGTCCTGGGACCGGGGGTGCCCAGACTTGCCTGCCTGTGGCCCATGGCGTGGCTCCGTCGACGGCCTGGTACGGCCCAGCTTCATCAACAACAACTCAAGACCCTCGCGAGGGGCCAAGCCTCGCGAGGCGGATGACACCAAGACCTCCACGGGGGGCGGCCTCCCTAGGCTGGCTCCCGAGGAGCGGAGATATCTATGCAAGGTGCACCTCGTGAGGTTCATATGACGTGAGCCGTGACGACCAAGGCCAGGCGGGTGCCAGCGGGCGTAGTCTACCAGTTTCCTCTTCGGTGCTAAGGAGGCAAGCGTAGGCGTGGGGTCCCGAGGAATCAAGCAAAGGTTTCCATATCGGTGCAACAAGACCTAGACCGCCAAGACGATAGGACGGAGGTCATCGCAGAGCCCACTACAACGTCACCACTAGAGGCTTTTGCAGGCGAAGACCGCTTTTGTCAGGATAACTTGTACTAGTTGTCTCCCTTCGAATTTGGCCGTTGTGGGATCCCTTCCCGCCTACATTTGGGAAGAGGACCAAGGCCACTATAAATAGGACTTAGCCACCACCATAGAGGGGGATCCATTCCACCCTTACCAGCTCACCAGCTAATCGAGCACAAGAACACCTCACCTCCTGAGGCTGTTCCACCACTGTACTAGTTCATCCTCAGCCCCTCGAGGCAATCCACCACAAAGCTGGAGTAGGGTATTACACCGCAAGGTGGCCCGAACTAGGATAAACTGTTGTGTCTCTTGTCCCTTGGGTTTGTCGAGCTAGGCCTTGGAATCATTGACCAGGCAGAATGGGGAGGACGAGTTCTTCACACGCACCCCAGAGTTCGAACCTCTCAAGGGTCTGCGGAACCTCGAATCCGACATTTGGCGTGCCAGGTAGGGGTGCGTTGAAGCTTCGCCTCTCCGTCCGCTTCGCCTCTCCGTCCGCTTCGCCTCTCCGTCCGCTTCGCTTCTCCTTCTGCTTCGCTTCTCCGTCCGCTTTGCTTCGCCGACTAGCTCCCATGGCGAGCATCGTTCCTCCGGCTCGACCGACAAGCGCGCACGGAGGCGCTGCGGGCCTCCGGGCTTTCACCCCCTCCTTGCGGCAGGTACAGTGGCCGCCCAAGTTCAGGCCAGAGATGCCGCCTCGCTTCGACGGTGCGGCGGATCCGACAGGTTTCCTCTAGGCCTACGAGGAGGCCGTTTGGGCGGCCGGCGGCGACGACAAGGTCATGGCCAACTGGTTTCCCATGGCCCTCACTAGTGTACCGCGCGCCTGGCTTCTCAGCCTGCCAGGATCTTCTGTGGCCTCCTGGGAGGAGCTGCGCGGCCTCTTCGCGGCACCGGCGCCCCACGCCGTCGCAACCCTCCTCAGCGGTTCGCAGGAGCCGCCCTCGGACCGCCACGTCAAGCAATTCTTCCGCCAAGTGGGTGTCGCCCGCGTGCAGTAGGGAGCTCCTCCAGGGTGGACGGCGCCCAGAGCCGACCTCACCTTCGACTCAAGGGACCACCCCGCGACCATCGCGGGCGCAGGCGTGCTCCCGATGCTCTGCACCCCACCATCTGCAACGTGGCGGTAACCAAGACCCTCATCAACGGCGGGGCCGGCCTCAATGTGCTCTCCGTGGAAGCTTTCGGCCTGCTTCACGTGCCACATGGCCGGCACCGCCCCACCAAGCCATTCTCCGGGGTTGTTGACGGCTCCACCAGCCCCCTGGGGCAGATCCGCCTCCCCGTCACCTTTGGCACCCGCGGCAACTATCACACCGAGCTCATCGACTTCGACATTGCCCGCATCGGCCTCCCGTACAACGCTATCCTCGGGTACCCGTCCCTGGCCAAGTTCATGGCAGCAACTCACCCCGCCTACAACCTCATGAAGATGCCCGGGAGTAGCGGCGTCCTCGCCATGGCTGGAGACACCAAGGAGGCCCTGACGGCCCTCAAGCTCACCTTCAGAGCCACGGCGGCAGCGCGCCCGGCAGATGAGACAGCCTCCGAGGTCCCGAAGGCCTGATTGCTGACCTCAAGGCCACGGCCGCTTTGGGCGTGAAGTGCCTCACCATCAAGGGCGACTCCCAGCTCCTCGTCAACTTCTCCAACAAGGTGTATGAGCTGAAGGATGAACACATGGAGGCATACCTGGCGGAGGTACGCAAAATTAAGAAACAATTCTTGGGCCTGGAGCTGCAGCACGTGCCTCGCGACACGAACAAGGAAGCCGATGATATCGCCAAGAGAGCATCCAAGGGCCAGCCTCAGGAGCCCGGCGTCTTTGAGGAGCGGCTCTTCAAGCCTTCAGCAGCCCCTCCGTCTGCGGAGCCAACACTGCCTCAGGAGGAGCTCCCCCCAGCATCAATCTCGGGAGCCCCCGCCTGCGGCCCAACCTCAGGAGCACGCCTGCTCCTCGCGCTCGAGCCTCAGGAGGGGTGCTGGACCAAGGAATTCAAGGAATACTTGCTTCAGGGAACCCTGCCAGAGAAGGAGGAAGATGCGCAGCGCGTGTCTCGGCAGGCCACAGCCTACAACATTCAGGACGGTGAGCTCTACCGAAAATGACCAAACGATGTTTCCTTGCGATGCATCTCCAGGGAGCAGGGGTACGAGATGTTAACCGACATACACGGCGGAGACTGCGGGCATCACTCGTCATCGCGCACCTTAGTGGGCAAGGCGTTCCGCAGCGGATTCTACTGGCCCACGACGCTCAACGACGCGACCGATCTGGTGAGATCCTGTGAAGCTTGCCAGTTCCACGCCAAGCAAATCCACCAGCCTGCTCAGGGCCTCTAGACCATTCCGCTCTTGTGGCCGTTTGCGGTCTGGGGGCTGGACATCTTGGGTCCGTTCCCTCGAGTGCCCGGGGGCTACCGCTACCTCTACGTCGCCATCGACATGTTCACCAAGTGGGCAGAGGTGGAAGCAGTCTGCACCATCCCGACCGGCTCGGCGGTCAAGTTCATCAAGGGCCTCGTGAGCTGGTTCGGAGTCCCTAATCACATCATCACCGACAATGGCTCACTATTCACTAGCAATCTCTTCAAAACATATTGTGCTAACCTTGGAACGCAGATATGCTACGCCTCAGTGGCACACCCCAGGAGCAACGACCAAGCTGAGCGCGCAAACGCAGAGGTCTTGAGGGGCCTCAAGGCAAGGACTTTCAAGAAGAAACTCGAGGCCTGCGGCACGAGCTGGCTGGACGAGCTCCAGTCCGTGCTGTGGTCCATTCGCACCACCGCAACCAAGCCAACCGGTGAAACTCCATTCTTCCTCGTCTACGGAGCTAAAGCGGTTCTCCCACACGAGGTCAGGCATCGCTCCGCGCGGGTCTTGGCGTTTGACGAGGCACGCCAGGACGCCACGCGGGGGATGGACCTCGTGCTGGGGGAGGAACGCTGCCGTCAAGCCTCGCTCCGGGCGGCAAGGTACCAGCAGGCGCTGCGGCGGTACCATTGCCGCAGCGTCCGCCCCAGGACGCTCGAGGTGGGTGATCTCGTCCTGAGGCGGGTGCTCTCCAGGGAGGGGCTGCATAAGCTCTCGCTCATGTGGGAGGGCCTGTTTAGGATTGCCCGCGTCTCCAGGCCTAGCGCCTCACGCCTGGAGACGCAGGACGGGATCCCCATCCAGACCGCATGGAACATCCAGCACCTCCGAAAGTTCTACCCATGAAGCAAGGCCCAGTGCCTGTGAAGGTCTCCGCTCGTGACACTCTCACGTAATAATGAGTGGGATTTTATATGCCCCGGAGTCTCCGAAGAGCCGCCGTCGGGTCTCAGGGGCTCCCTCCCACGTCCTAGTGGCAGCACTTAGCTCCGCGCTGGTGACAAGACTAGACTAGGTGCCGGGCGCGACTATTCATTTGCTTACTTTCTGTAGTTGGTTTGCAACCGTTTAATGGAATTTGGAGTTCTAGCGTTTTCCGATCGCCAGTTGGGTTTTCTCTCCTCTCGCTTGCTCGCCTCTTTGTATTGGTTTAGGGAAAGCGTCAGTTGCCCGTTGCTCTTCCTCGCGCGCCTCGCGCGGGGGCTAGGCAAGTGTGCGCGTGCGCGTTGGGCTCGCCCGCTGCGTACAGACCTCGCCAAAGCCCTGTCGCCCCAGGGCTTCGGCTTCCTTGATCTTCGCGAGGCGCCTCGAGTAAGCCCGTGATTTACGCGCCCTCTTCAAGTCCATGCCCCCCGGGTACTGCGACGCGGTGCACTGAGACACGATTAGCCCATGCCCGAGGGCTCGCGCAAGGAGGAACAAGGCACCCGACAGCTTTTCTAACAAATCCTGTAGCTTTATTATGCCTCCCGAGGTCAGCGGCTCCTGGGTCGGTAGCAAGGAGGCCTCACAAGATGCTAAAGGGCGCGCCCTCACGAGGCGAGAAACTACCCCGAGTGTATCAAGCTAAGTTATCCCTCCGCACCTACGCGGAGCACGAACATCATAGCATAGCACAAAAGCAATGAACATAGCATAGTGTCATAAGTACCATGGTTCATTACACGTCCCAGCAGAGCCCTCTACTTTTTTCAAAATGCAGGAGAAAGAAAAGGTTAAACAGAAGCGGCCCGCGCGATCGCAGCAGCTCCCGAGGCATGGCTCCGGAGGCCCTCCGGGCTCAGCTTGAGCCCTCCTCCCGCTTCACCGAGGCGTGGCGGCGAGAAGATCCTCCACCTTCCTCGAAGCGAGCCCGGCAGCGTGGCGGCTGGTCGTAACCGCCGCTGCTTGGGCTCTCGTCGGAGGAAGAGCCGCCGCTGCTGAACGAGCCGCGGCCGTCACCAAGGGCAAGCTCACCCTCAGCGCCACCGCGGCTGTCGTCAAGGCCAAGCTCATCGTCGCCGCCGTCGTCTTCAGGGGAGCACCCTGCGCGGCGGCCATCTCCCCCAAACACCCTCACGTAGAGGGTCGCGACTACGTCGTACTTCAAGTGGAGAGTGCACCTCCCGCTCAAGCCACGCGCGCGGGAATACATCTGCCAGCCGCGAGTCAGAGCCACGTTGCCCGCGACAGAGACCTCGAACGCGGCCCACGAGGCCTTACTATAGCAGCCATCAGCCTGCAGCCAGAGGCCGCCAGGCCCCGTGGCCGGCAGCTCGCCGGCAAAGAAGCGCGGAAGCTTGAGCCAGGTGCCGGCCGGCCTCTCCGACCACATGACGAACTCCGGAAGCACCTCCGCCGAGTGGAATCACGACCTTGGAGGCCGGGCAACCATGGTGCGCCTTCCTTCGTCGCAGGGGGTGCCTCGCCCTTGGCGGCTTCCGCCACGAGAAGAAGCACCGCCACGGCCGCCCAGGGCGGCACCGACCCCCGAAGAAGTGCGCCCGCGCCCCCGAGGGGCCACCACAGGGGTCGCGACGTGCTTACGGGGGCGGCCTCGCCCTCTCTTGGGCGGCGGCAAGCCGGGTCCCTCCTTGGGGGCCTTCCCCTTCTTGGCAGCGGAGAAATTCCTCGTCGGCGCCATGGGTGCGACGGCAAGTCAGCAAGGCTAGGAGGATGAAGAAGCAGCGGGTGGCGGGAAGACGGAGATGAGCAAGGGGGCTTCACCCCTCCCCTCATTTCTAGCCGGAAGGAGGCCAACCGCCGACCTCCACGATCGCACACAATGATGGTTTTCTCTGCATGCAGCAGGGTCTTGTCAAGTCGAACGGTTGCCGAGGCAGCGTGGGGAAGCGGAGACGCCCAAGTCCCATCAATCGCCATGCGTCAACCGAGGCCGCAAGCGGTTGGGGCATGCGGCGCTTCGCACTTGCCCTTTGGCTTTGCCTCGAAGCCAAGTTCGAGCGCGCCTTGGGCCCCGGGGCTACTATCGGCGTCCTGAGACCGGGGGTGCCCAGACTTGCCTACCTGCGGCCCATGGCGTGGCTCCGTCGACGTCCTGGTACGGCCCAGATTCATCAACAACAACTCAATACCCTCGCGAGGGGCCAAGCCTCGCGAGGCGGACGACACCAAGACCTCCACAGGGGGCGGCCTCCCTAGGCTGGCTCCCGAGGAACGGAGATATCTATGCAAGGTGCACCTCGTGAGGTTCATATGATGTGAGCCGTGACGACCAAGGCTAGGCGGGTGCCAGCGGCGCAGTGTACCAGTTTCCTCTTCGGTGCTAAGGAGGCAAGCACAGGCGCGGGGTCCCGAGGAATCAAGCAAAGGTTTCCATATCAGTGCAACAAGACCTAGACCGCCATGATGACAGGACGGAGGTCATCCCGGAGCTCACTGCAGCGTCACCACCAGAGGCTTTTGCAGGCGAAGACCGCATTTGTCAGGATAACTTGTACTAGTTGTCTTCCTTCGAATTTGGCCGTTGTGGGATCCTTTTCCGCCTACATTTGGGAAGAGGACTAAGGCCACTATAAATAGGACTTAGCCACCACCATAGAGGGGGGGTCCATTCCACCCTGACCAGCTCACCAGCTCATCGAGCACAAGAACACCTCACCTCCTGAGGCTGTTCCACCACTGTACTAGTTCATCCTCAGCCCCTCGAGGCAATCCACCACAAAGCTGGAGTAGGGTATTACACCGCATGGTGGCCCGAACCAGGATAAACTGTTGTGTCTCTTGTCCCTTGGGTTTGTCGAGTTAGGCCTTGGAATCATTGAGCAGGCAGACTGGGGAGGACGAGTTCTTCACACGCACCCCAGAGTTCGAACCTCTCAAGCGCCGGGGGTGCCCTTGCCCTTGCCGCTGCCGGAGCTACTGCCGAAGAGCCCCATGGTTAGGGTTTGGGTTGTCGTCGGCGAGGAAGCACGAAGGGGGTGGTGGGAGGCCAGATGTGGACGGAAGTGGATGAGCCTCCCCCCCCTCACCCCCGCGCACGCGTGGGTTAAAAAGGTTGGGCGGCCGCCAGGTGGGACCGCGACGGACAACGAGGGGGCGCGTGGCGCGTCCGCGTCGACGCGTTTCAGGCATAATTTTGGGCCGGAAATGGGTTTGTGCGGACGCGGGGCTGACGGTTTTTGGGAATGGATCAGCGCGTTAGGTTAGGCCGGTGTTTTGTCCACGGTGACCCAAACAGATGTGGACGGATAAAATGAGTCGTCCTGTTGGAGTTGATCTTAGGTTATCTTAGGTTAGAGGATCTCTGCCCTCCTCGGGGTCAGGGGCACCCGTTGGAAGGGGCGCTGCAGCTGGGCGCCTGTTTTTTAGTGTTTGAATTAACTGAGGGTCAGCTGCTGCATCAAGCTTGCGGCAAAGAAATTTCAATCGAGATGATCTCGTTCATAATAAACACGTGAAAGAAAGCTTCTCAAGATCTTTGCCAGTAATATCCGGGCCGCCACAGTCGTCGACGAAGTATTAGTTGTTTTTGAACTGACTGAAATGTCGTGCCATATATTAAGTGTCCCTCTCGGCTGGCTTCATCAGAATGCGAAATATCCCGCACGTTTAGATCGTAATCCTTTCATCCTTTGCCTCTTTCCTCCTTGGGAGTCTTCGAGACTGGGTCGCAGTGGATCACATCGAACTAAGAAAGAAATATCTTGGACTAGTTTCACCCGGGGTACCTGCACGCGGTGGCTCGAACACGATAAGCTTAAGCCTAATACAATATGAGAAGATGTCAGGACAGCTGTGACATGATCATGTACTAAACCATGGCATATACCCTGCATTTTGTCGTCTATCCATGGAGCCTATGTGCTAAAAGAAGAACCGGCCTAATTGGCATTCGATCATAATATATTATCCAAGATCACAATATCTAGTCTAGGACTAAATTCAAATGCGAGAGGCGACCTTGCTTGCTCAATAAATCAACTCAAATCCGCCCTGCCTTAGATGCAGCTGCCTGCGCCGTCAACGAAACGCATTATCCGGCTCTTCCAGAAGCTTAATCCTCAGCCTACAAAACTGTCGCCGACGGCGCCATTAATGCTCACAAGTCACAGCTCACAAGCACTGCACTTGCACACAAGTCGCAAGCATTGCACGCACGAAGCCTTCGACCAACGATGTCGTCGACAGCGGACCTCCCGCGGCCTGCGCGCGGCGGCGGTGCCTTCGACTTCGGGCAGGGCAGCGCGCTGGTGCTCGCGTCGTACCCGGTGCTCCTGCTCCTCGTCCTTCTCTCCGCGTTCGTCAAGTACGTGTGGATCGCGCTCGCGCTCTACTGCGCGATCCTGTTCGTGCTCTCCTGCACTGGCCGCTTGCTTGCCGGCCCGGTGGTGTTCGTGCACGACGAGGACACGGCGGCCGTCGAGCGGGGCGGCCTATCACAGGCGTCCATTGCGGCCTTCCCGACGTTCGTGTACGGTGCCGCAGCTTCAGCCGGTGCCGGCGACGGCGAGGCCCAGTGCGCGGTGTGCCTGGAGGCTCTGTCCGGCGGGGAGAAGGTGCGGCGGCTGCCGGTGTGCGCGCACACGTTCCACGTTGGGTGCATTGACATGTGGTTCCACTCGCATGCGACGTGCCCGGTCTGCCGCTGCCATGTCGAGCCGCCCAAGGCCGGCAAGATGGCGCCGTTGCCACCAGAGCCGCCTCTGCCGCCGGTGTAGTTGTTGCTGACTGTGCCAAGACATAAGATTGTACAGATTTAAATTTGAGGTCCCTCACTGCCTCAGTATTGTCTTATTGTACTCTGCTGACGATCGAATACCGTATACTCTTTACATGGTTAATGTGTTACTAACTTCGTCCTGTTTTATTAGTCATTTTATATATTTTTTATCAAATTTTGATCATAGATTTAACTAACAAAATGTTAATGCATCTCGTCAAAAATTATATTGCTGGATTCGTATTTAAACATAGTCTTCGGCAATACTAATTTTTTATGTATAAACTATACAAATATTGTCTTTGGAGGCCGAGCTCCATGGAGCTTGGTTTTGAAAAATCAGAATTTTGTCAAATTTCATAATTTCTACGTTTCAAAAAATTCTGAGAAAAACCCACAGATATACATGAAGGCATAACACACATGTGTGTAAATTTTCAGGGCAAAATAAGTTGAAATGAGGTCTGTGCAAAAAAGACAAATCTGAGACTTTTTAACACATGACACTATTCATCCTCCCAGGCCATGAATTTGTCTTTTTTTGTATAGGTCGCATTTCAATGTTCTTCATCCTGAAATTTTACACACATACACATAATATCCTTGTTTACTTGCACAATTTTTTCACATTTTTTTGAAATCAAAAAATTTGAATTTTGATTTGTTTTCAGAAAAAGGCCTCCATGGAGGCCGAGAGCCAAACGTCCGTTCTCTATTATTCACATGGTCGGCAATGACCTGCTTCTACAACGGGGACATAAGAAGAATAGAGGCAGTCAATAAATCTCAAATGTCCCTTCTACCAAATAAGGATGGGGCACTGGATGTAGGGGACTTTAGGCCAATAAACCTTGTGCATGGGGCTACTAAGGTTTTCGAGAAGGTGCTCGCATCTAGGCTTGTGGTCGAGCTGCTGAAGCTTGTTGGAAACCATCAAAGTGCCTTCGCCAAAGGAAGATTGATGCATGATAACTTCATGCTAGTTCAGAGTATGGCTCGACGCTTGCATGCTTTGAAGAACCCCACTGTCCTTTTAAAGCTCGACATTTCTAAGGCGTTCGACTCGGTTCAATGGTCGTTTCTTCTTGAGGTTATGGAGTAGCTTGGTTTCGGCCCGAGGTGAAGATCATGGGTGTGGGGGATTCTAGCTACGTCGACCACAAAGATTATAGTAAACGGCGACCCCGGCGACACTATCTACAATTACAAAGGCTTGCGTCAAGGTGACCCCGTATCGCCGATGCTTTCTATTCTCACCATGGAGCCCTTGCAAAGGTTGTTTGAATGGGCCTCCTACCGAGGGTTCTTGCGGCCCTTGGCAACAACATGAATGAAGAAGAGGCTCTCGATTTTCGCGGATGATGTGGTCTTGTTTGTCAAGCCAGAGCCAATGGACCTTGCTATTTGCAAATGCATCTTTGACCTATTCGGTGAGGCGTCGGGCCTGCACATAAACATGAGTAAGTTGGTTGCGCTACCGATACGGTGCTCGGACCAAAGCATCACTATGGCCAGCTAGGAGCTTGGGTGCTCGGTGGGCTTGTTCCCAGTTCGCTACCTTGGGCTACCGCTGTCCCTAAGGAAGCAATCAGCTGCACAACTTCAATATCTCGTGGATCAGATGGCGAATCGCTTGCTGAAGTGGAAGGCATGTCTCATGCCTAAGAGTGGTAGGCTTACGTTGGTTCAATCTGTCTTGTGCGCCATGCCCATACATGTGATGATGGCATTGGATCTCCCCATTAAAACGATTGCGGCTATGAACAAGGTATGCAGAGGGTTTTCGTGGTGTCGTAAGGCGGAGGCAAACGGTGGTAACTATGCGGTGGCATGGGAGGCTTTGTGTGCCCCGAAATGGGAATGAGGTTTAGGCTTGCCCAACCTGAGATGCATGAATGTAGCTATGCAGGCCAGATAGCCGTGGCTACAAAGGATGGGCACTAGTAGACCGTGGAGTGAGTTCTCAATTAAAGTGCCAGATGAGTCGATGAAAATTTTCCAAGCGACAGCCAGAAGCAATGCACAAAATGGACTCAACCACAAGTGGAATATTGGTGGTTGGACGGGAGGAGGATACATGAGATTGCGCCGGCCATCTATGAGATGATATCGCAGCGTGTTCGAACAACGAGTTTGCTTGGTCAGGTGGTGGAGAACGGGAATGTGGGTTGCGGGCATCAGCCTCAACTTGGGTGCGGATGCCTTACAGGAGTTCCTAGGGCTTTGGCAGAGGGTTCAGACTTGGGAGCCGGTGGAAAATGTGCCGAACAAAATAACTTGGTCTTGGGAGACAAATAGCAAGTTCACAGTGAGATCAGCGTACGCAGCCAGGTTTTAGGGCATGGAGGTTACATCCACAGCGGAGTTGACTTGGAAATCGAGAGCTCCGTCACAATGCAAATTCTTGGCTTGCACTCCGTAATAGATGTTGGACGTCAGATCGCCTTGCCAGGAGAGGGTTGCCGCATCAGGAAAAGTGTCCCCTCTGTGATCAAGAGGAAGAAACAATAGGACATGTGTTACTAACATGTGTCTTTGCCAGGACGATATGGGCGGCGGTCTGTCAGGCGTTGGGGAAGCCTGACTGGATGCCTACTCCGCAGGACTCCCTTGAACCATGGCTATGCAGCAAACAAGGACTAAGCACCATGACCAGAAAAGATCTTCATACTTTCCTCTTGCTGACGATGTGGGAGTTGTGGAAGCATAGGATCGCCGTTGTGTTTGACGGTGCCTTACCATCGATCGGTCTTCTCATGCATATCAAATCGGAAGGCAAGATTTGGTCGCTATCTGGACTTGTGAAAGGGAACGTAGATTTTGTGTTTGCGGGTTTAGAAGGGTGGAGCAATGGGGAGCATAGTCTTCAACTTAGTGGTGGAGTGGATGAGGGAGTCCTGGATTAGGGGGTCCTCGGGCGTCCGGGCTATGTGACATGGGCCGGACTCATGGGCCATGAAGATACAATATGGAAGGCATTCCCCCGTGTCCGGAGGGGACTCTTCTTGGCGTGGAAGGCAAGCTTGGCATTCGGATATGAAGATTCCTTTCTCTGTAAACCGACTTTGTACAACCCTAGCCCCCTCCGGTGTCTATATAAACCGGAGGGTTTAGTCCGTAGAGGCAATCATAATCATACAAGCTAGACATCTAGGGTTTAGCCATTACGATCTCGAGGTAGATCAACTCTTGTAACCCCTATACTCATCAAAGTCAATCAAGCAGGAAGTGGGGTATTACCTCCATCGAGAGGGCCCGAACCTGGGTAAACATCGTGTCCCCTGCCTCCTGTTACCCTCGATCCTTAGACGCACAGTTCGGGACCCCCTACCCGAGATCTGCCGGTTTTGACATCGACATTGGTGCTTTCATTGAGAGTTCCACTGTGCCGTCGTCGAAAGGCTCGATGGCTCCATCGACCATCTACAACAATGCTGCCGGGAAGGAGATTTTTCTCCCCGGCCAGATCTTCATATTCGTCGGCTTCGCACTGCGCGCCAACTCGGTTGGCCGCCTAGAGCAGATCGACAGCTACGCCCCTGGTCACCAGATCAGTTTTGGAAATCTGAACTATGTCGCTGATATCCGAGGAGACTTGATCTTTCAAGGGTTCGCGGCCCCAACCATCGCCCCGGCCTTAGATCCGGAGCGCGTCAGCAGGTCCGAAGACGGGAGTCTAGAGCCCACCGGACTCTTTGCGGCTGTAGAGCCCAACACCGGAGAACTGAAGAGAATAGTGTCACCGGCAATCATCACAAAGCCGGACTCTCCTCCGGACACTAGCACCGAACCCCCAAAGTCCGCGTCATGCGAGCTCGGCCAGGGAACTTCTGTCCCTGTCCAGGCCTCACTCTTAAACGAGGCTTTGGACCTAATGCGCTCCCTCGCTATCGTAGAGGAACCGCTTCCGAATTGCGCCCAGCCCGGACTAGGGGCTGAAAACAGGGAATTTTACTTCCCACCCACCACCCACTTTATAGCCACCGTCGAGGATCTAACAGACATGCTCGACTATGCCTCCGAAGACATCGATGGTATGGACGACGATGCCGGAGAGGAGCAGGCCCAAAACCCGCCGTTCACCGGACGCTGGACGGCGACTTCCTCATACGACGTGTACATGGTGGACACACCTAAAGAAGGCGACGGTGATGATGAGAAGGATCCAGTCGAGGACGAACCTTCTGAGATACCACCAAAGCGTCGACGTCGGCGGCACCGCTCTAAATCGCGTCGCAAAAAAGACAGCAATACCGGCACTGGAGACAATAATACTCCGGAGAATGCCGAAGACCAAGAAGACCCCATCGAACCAACATCCGAACAAGATGATCAGGAGGACGGGCAAGTTGACCCTGACGAGCAAGCACGGAACGAAGAGTCGGAGGATAGTAACTATCTACCACTCTCCGATGACGACGTGAGCCTCGGCGACGAAGATTTTATCATGCCAGAGGAACCCCTCGAACAAGAGCGCTTTAAGCGCCAGCTAATAGCCATGGCAAGAAGCCTAAAAAAGAAACAGCAGCAGCTTCAAGCTGACCAAGACTTGCTCAATGATAGATGGACTAATGTCCTGACAGACGGAGAGTCGGCCAGGAAATTCTGGACCAGGTTCCTAATTAAAAAGAACCAGATTGTTGACTGTCCGGATGCCGAAGCCCTAGCGGCCTTTAAACACAGCATCTGCGATGAATGGCTCGCCCGACACCTCGGCCAGGAAAAGCCGAAGTCCATGGCAGCCCTTACAGCACTAATGACCCGCTTTTGCATGGGCGGAGATAGCTGGCTAGCCCGCAGCGGCAACAATACCAGTGACCCTGGCACTTCCGAAGCTAGAAATGACACCGGAAGGCCCCGACGCAACAAAAACAAGCGTCGAAACAACAATGACAATACCGAAGACACGACGGTCAATGCCAGATGCAGTGGCTCCAAATCCGGTCAACGGAAGAAGCCATTCAAACGAAACAAGGACGGTTCATCAAGCCTGGACCGAATACTTGATTGACCTTGCCAGATTCACGACACTCCTGACAAGCCGGCCAACCACACCAACAGAAGTTGTTGGGTCTTCAAACAGGCTGGCAAGTCAAATGCCTAACATAGGGAGAAAGGGTCGCCCAGCGAGGATGACGACGAGGAACCTCGCGCACTGAAAACAGGGGGACAGAAGAAATTTCCCCCCGAAGTCAAAACGGTGAATATGATATACGTCACTCATATCCCCAAGAGGGAGCGCAAGCGCGCGCTAAGGGACGTCTATGCGATAGAACCATTCGCCCCAAAATTCAATCCATGGTCAGCCTGTCCGATCACTTTTGATCGCAGAGACCATCCGACCAGTATCCGTCACAGAGGTTTGGCTGCACTGGTCCTCGACCCAGTCATCGATGGATTCCACCTTACGCGAGTCCTCATGGACGGCGGCAGCAGCCTTAACCTGCTCTATCAGGATACAGTCCGCAAGATGGGTATTGATCCGTCAAGAATCAAGCCCACCAAAACTAACTTTAAAGGAGTAATACCCGGTGTAGAGGCCCACTGCACGGGCTCAATCACATTGGAGGTCGTCTTTGGTTCGCCGGACAATTTCCGAAGCGAAGACTTGATCTTCAACATCGTCCCTTCCGCAGTGGCTATCATGTACTGCTCGGACGAACCGCGTTCGCTCACTTCAATGCGGTCCCGCACTATGCCTATCTCAAACTCAAGATGCCCGGACCGCCCGGGGTCATAACAGTCAATGGAAACATGGAAAGCTCCCTCCTCACTGAGGAGCACACCTCGGCCTTGGCAGCGGAAGTACAGGGCGGCCTTATCAAGCCAAATACTACATCGGCGGCCAAGCCTCCGGACACTATTAAACGAGTCCGGATTACACTGCAGAGCGACAGCCCAGCTCGTCAGGAGCTCGATTAGCAATTCGGCCTCCATCTCAGCCCCTACCAAATCGTGGCATATGTACCACGCGTACATAATTACGCACTAAAGATACCATGGGAAAGGATGGAGGCATAATAAAAATAAAGTCCACGGTACGGCTAGACCCTATCCGGACACTCGTATTTCCTTTTTCTTTTCTTTTTATTTTTCCAGGTTCCTTACAACCCACGTCACCTTTTCAACGGTGCCTAGGCCTCTTTTCAAGGCCTATCATGACAACGCAGCGCGATGATCCTCTTGAAGGACAATACACCAAGGAGAAAAGTAGCGTAGAAGCAGGGCAGAGTATCTAAAGGGTCTTTAAAGACCACCTCGTCCATTTTCAGGACCCGCACGCAGCTTTCCCTTGTACTCGGCATGAAAAAAAAACCTTGATGCTTACTACACTAGTTGTGCAAATACGTTTTGATGTATCAATCAGACTATAATGGAAGCAGCTTCTAGGCCAACCTATACGGCATTGGCTTATCTCTTAATCTGTGTTTCCCTGTTTTTGTCCGATTGGCATGTACACCTCGGTACGACTTAAATCGCCTGGGGCTCTATTAAGCCACGTACATTTTTAAATACTAAACAAAGTCCGAACACTTTTATAGTACTATTCGGCGTCCCGAATATAACATTATATGCATCGGCTCCGAATCATATCTTTGGTCAATAGTTGGGTTGCCCGGCTCCTGTGGTTACTACCTTACGTTCCGACTATTCGGCTAAGGTAGTAAAGGGAGAACTACTGCGATTGTGTTTCCAGTTCATCCAGACAAACACCTCAGTAGAGAAAGCCAAAAACTGACTGTCATGATGCGGCGAGAGCTGGTCAGCTATTCGGTGACTAAGTATAAATCTCTTGCGATTTTTTCCGCATTACGCGATAGGACGACCTTTACCCGGCCGGGCATCCACAGCACCCAAGTTCGGATAATCGAACAATACTAGGGGCTGCGTCCACACTCCCATTGTAAAACTCCTATGGCTAAGTGAGAGCGATAAAGCCACATGGTCTGATTGCCTGGTTCGCCGCACTAACACCTCCTTCACGGACCAAGTCGCTGGGTCAAGTGTGTTTAAGTGCTATCCCGAACACCCCCGTACTACCTACGTGGGGGCTGAAGCCGACGACTGACAAACTCTCAGATGTCATAAACGGCCGCACAGGAGGAAATATTTTCAAGTACAACAAGCAATATATCATACATAAGCCTTGTTTCATAATACAGGATTGGACAACATAGATACATTCATTCAAAAATAATGTCTTTCGAACACTGGCCCTCTACAATACGGGATCCTTCCAGGACATCGTCGAAATACCGCTCTGGCGTGCGGTGCTCTTTGCCTGCGGGCGGTCCCTCGGTTGCTGATACGTCTCCAACGTATCTATAATTTTTGATTGTTCCATGCTATTATATTATCTGTTTTGGATGCTTAATGGGCTTTACTAAGCACTTTTATATTATTTTTGGGACTAACCTATTAACCGAAGGCCCAGTGCAAATTGCTATTTTTTTGCCTATTTCAGTGTTTCGCAGAAAAGGAATATCAAACGGATTCCAAACGGAATGAAACCTTCGGGAGAGTTATTTTTGGAACAAACGTGATCCAGGGGACTTGGAGTGGACGTCAAGAAAGAAGCGAGGAGGCCACGAGGCAAGGAGGCGCGCCCCCACCCTCGTCAGCCCCTCGCAACTCCACCGACCTACTTCTTCCTCCTATATATATCCATATACCCCAAAAACATCCAGGAGCACCACGAAACCCTATTTCCACTGCCGCAACCTTCTGTACCAGTGAGATACCATCTTGGGGCCTTTTCCGGCGCTCTGCCAGAGGGGGCATCAATCACGGAGGGCTTCTACATCAACACCATAGCCTCTCCGATGATGTGTGAGTAGTTTACCTCAGACCTTCGGGTCCATAGTTATTAGCTAGATGGCTTCTTCTCTCTCTTTAGATCTCAATACAAAGTTCTCCTCGATCTTCTTGGAGATCTATTCGATGTAACTCTTTTTTGCAGTGTGTTTGTCGAGATCCGATGAATTGTGGGTTTATGATCAAGATTATCTATGAACAATATTTGAATCTCCTCTGAATTCTTTTATGTATGATTGGTTATCTTTGCAAGTCTCTTCGAATTATCAGTTTGGTTTGGCCTACTAGATTGATCTTTCTTGCAATGGGAGAAGTGCTTAGCTTTGGGTTCAATCATGTGGTGCTCGATCCCAGTGATAGAAGGGGAAACGACACGTATTGTATTGTTGCCATCGAGGATAAAAAGATGGGGTTTATATCATATTGCTTGAGTTTATCCCTCTACATCATGTCATCTTGCCTAATGTGTTACTCTGTTCTTATGAACTTAATACTCTAGATGCATGCTGGATAGCGGTCGATGTGTGGAGTAATAGTAGTAGATGCAGAATCGTTTCGGTCTACTTGTCGCGGACGTGATGCCTATATACATGATCATGCCTAGATATTCTCATAACTATGCACTATTCTATCAATTGCTCGACAGTAATTTGCTCACCCACCGTAATACTTATGCTATCTTGAGAGAAGCCACTAGTGAAACCTATGGCCCCCGGGTCTATTCTCCATCATATTAATCTCCTATCAACTAGCTATTTCTGTCGCCGTTTATTTTGCAATCTTACCTTTCAATCTTTATCATAAAAATACCAAAAATATTATCTTATCATCTCTATCAGATCTCACTTTTGCAAGTGGCCGTGAAGGGATTGACAACCCCTTTATCGCGTTGGTTGCAAGGTTCTTATTTGTTTGTATAGGTACGAGGGACTTGCGTGTGGCCTCCTACTAGATTGATACCTTGGTTCTCAAAAACTAAGGGAAATACTTACGCTACTTTGCTGCATCACCCTTTCCTCTTCAAGGGAAAACCAAGGCATGCTCAAGAGGTAGCAGGAAGGATTTCTGGCGCCGTTGCCGGGGAGTCTACACACAAGTCAAGAGATACCAAGTACCCATCACAAACTCTTATCCCTCGCATTACATTATTTGCCATTTGCCTCTCGTTTTCCTCTCCCCCACTTCACCTTGCCGTTTTATTCGCCCTTTTTCCGTTCGCTTTTTCCTTCGCTTGCTTCTTGCGTGTGCTTGTGTGTTGGATCGTTCGTCACGATGGCTCAAGACAATACTAAATTGTGTGATTTTTCCAATACCAACAACAATGATTTTCTTAGCACTCTGATTGCTCCTATTACCGATGCTGAATCTTGTGAAATTAATGCTGCCTTGCTGAATCTTGTCATGAAAGATCAATTCACCGGCCTTCCTAGTGAAGATGTCGCTACCCATCTAAACAGCTTTGTTGATTTGTGTGATATGCAAAAGAAGAAAGATGTGGATAATGATATTGTTAAATTGAAGCTATTTCCTTTTTCACTTAGAGATCGTGCTAAAACTTGGTTTTCGTATTTGCCTAAAAATAGTATTGATTCATGGAATAAGTGCAAAGATGCTTTTATCTCTAAGTATTTTCCTCCCGCTAAGATCATCTCTCTTAGAAACGATATTATGAATTTTAAGCAACTTGATCGTGAACATGTTGCACAAGCTTGAGAAAGGATGAAATTAATGATCCGTAATTGCCCTACAAATGGTTTGAATTTATGGATGATTATACAAAAAAAATTATGCCGGATTAAATTTTGCTTCTAGAAATCTTTTAGATTCGGCCGCGGGAGGCACTTTTATGGAAATCACTTTAGGAGAAGCTACTAAACTCCTAGATAATATTATGGTTAATTATTCTCAATGGCACACCGAAAGATCAACTAGTAAAAGGGTTCATGCGATAGAAGAGATTAATGTTTTGAGTGGAAAGATGGATGAACTTATGAAATTGTTTGCTAATAAGGGTGTTTCTTCTGATCCTAATGATATGCCTTTGTCTACCTTGATTGAGAATAATAATAAATCTATGGATGTGAATTTTGTTGGTAGGAATAATTTTGGTAACAATGCTTATAGAGGAAACTTTACTCCTAGGCCGTTTCCTAGTAATTCTTCTAATAATTATGGTAATTCCTACAGCAACTCTTATGGAAATTTAATAATATGCCCTCTGATTTTGAGACTAGTGTTAAAGAATTTATGATTTCTCAAAAGAATTTCAATGCTTTGCTTGAAGAAAAATTGCCTAAGATTGATGAATTGGCTAGGAACGTGAATAGAATTTCTCTTGATGTTGATTCTTTGAAACTTAGATCTATTCCACCTAAGCATGATATCAATGAGTCTCTCAAAGCTATGAGAATTTCCATTGATGAGTGCAAAGAAAGAACCGCTAGGATGCGTGCTAAGAAAGATTGCTTTGTGAAAGCGTGTTCTTCCAGTTTTCATGATAATAAGGATGAAGATCTAAAAGTGATTGATGTATCTCCTATTAAATCTTTGTTTTGCAATATGAATTTTGATAATGATGGGACTGGAGATGAGTCAACTTTAGTTAAAAGGCGTCCCAATGATTCGGAGTTTTTAGATCTTGATGCAAAAATTGGTAAAAGTGGGATTAAAGAGGTCAAAACTTTACATAGCAATGAACCCACTATTTTGGATTTCAAGGAATTTAATTATGATAACTGTTCTTTAATAGATTGTATTTCCTTGTTACAATCCGTGCTAAATTCTCCGCATGCTTATAGTCAAAATAAGGCTTTTCCAAACATATCGTTGATGCTTTAATGCAATCCTATGAAGAAAAGCTTGAATTAGAAGTTTCTATCCCTAGAAAACTTTATGATGAGTGGGAACCTACTATTAAAATTAAAATTAAAGATCATGAATGCTATGCTTTGTGTGATTTGGGTGCTAGTGTTTCCACGATTCCAAAAACTTTGTGTGATGTGTTAGGTTTCCGTGAATTTGATGATTGTTCGTTAAACTTGCACCTTGCGGATTCCACCATTAAGAAACCTATGGGAAGAATTAATGATGTCCTTATTGTTGCAAATAGGAATTCTGTACCCATAGATTTCATTGTTCTTGATATAGATTTCAATCCTTCATGTCCTATTATTCTTGGTAGACCTTTCCTTAGAACGATTGGTGACATTATTGATATGAAAGAAGGGAATATTAGATTACAATTTCCGTTAAGGAAAGTCATGGAACACTTTCCTAGAAAGAAAATTAAATTACCTTATGAATCTATTATGAGAGCCACTTATGGATTGCATGCCAAAGATGATAATACCTAGATCTATTCTTGCCTTTATGCCTAGCTAGGGGCGTTAAACGATAGCGCTTGTTGGGAGGCAACCCAATTTTATTTTTGTTTCTTGCTTTTTGGTTCTGTTTAGTAATAAATATTTGATCTAGCCTCTCGTTAGACGTGGTTTTATGTTTTAATTAGTGTTTGTGCCAAGTAAAACCTATAGGATCTTCTTGGATGATAGTTATTTGATCTTGCTGAAAAAGTCAGAAATTTTCTGCTCACGAAAACAATTGTTAAAAATCACCAGAACGTGATAAAATACTGATTCCAATTGCAGTAGATCAAAAAATTATCTAGGTCGTCCTATTTTGGTAGATTTTTCTGAGTTCCAGAAGTTTGCGTTAGATACAGATTACTACAAACTGTTCTGTTTTTGACAGATTCTGTTTTTCGTGTGTTGTTTGCTTATTTTGATGAGTCTATGGCTAGTATCGGAGGTTATGAACCATAGAGAGGTTGGAATACAGTAGGTTTAACACGTATAAATAAAGAATGAGTTCATTACAGTACCTTAAAGTGGTGGTTTGTTTTATTTCGCTAACGGAGCTCATGAGATTTTCTGTTGAGTTTTGTGTTGTGAAGTTTTCAAGCTTTTGGGTAAAGATTTGATGGATTATGGAACAAGGAGTGGCAAGAGCCTAAGCTTGGGGATGACAAAGGCACCCCAAGGCAAAATCCAAGGAAAACCAAAAGCCTAAGCTTGGGGATTCCCCGGAAGGCATCCCCTCTTTTGTCTTCGTTCATCGGTAACTTTACTTGATGCTATATTTTTATTCACCACATGATATGTGTTTTGCTTGGAGCGTCTTGTATGATTTGAGTCTTTGCTTTCTAGTTTACTACAATCATCCTTGCTGTACACACCTTTTGGGAGAGACACACATGAATCGGAATTTATTAGAATACTCTATGTGCTTCACTTATATCTTTTGAGCTAGATAATTTTGCTCTAGTGCCTCACTTATATCTTTTAGAGCACGGCGGCGGTTTTATTTTATAGAAATAATTGATCTCTCATGCTTCGCTTATATTATTTTGAGAGTCTTTTAGAACAGCATGGTAATTTGCTTTGGTTAAAATTTTAGTCCTTAAGTGATGAGCATCCAAGATAGGTAATTATCATATAGAGTGCATTGAATATTATGAGAAGTTTGATACTTGATAATTGTTTGGAGATATGAAGATGGTGATATTAGAGTCATGCTAGTTGAGTAGTTGTGGATTTGAGAGATACTTGTTCTAAAGTTTGTGATTCCCGTAGCATGCACGTATGGTGAACTGTTATGTGATGAAGTCGGAGCATGATTTATTTATTGATTGTCTTCCTTATGAGTGGCGGTCGGGGACGAGCGATGGTCTTTTCCTACCATTCTATCCCCCTAGGAGCATGCGCGTAGTACTTCATTTCGATAACTAATAGATTTTTGCAATAAGTATGTGAGTTCTTTATGACTAATGTTGAGTCCATGGATTATACGCACTCTCACCCTTCCACCATTGCTAGCCTCTCTAATACCACGCACCTTTCGCTGGTATCATACACCCACCATATACCTTCCTCAGAACAGCCACCATACCTACCTATTATGGCATTTCCATAGCCATTCCGAGATATATTGCCATGCAACTTTCCACCGTTCCGTTTATTATGACACGCTCCATCATTGTCATATTGCTTTGCATGATCATGTAGTTGACATCGTATTCGTGGCAAAGCCACCATTTATAATTCTTTCATACATGTCACTCTTGATTCATTGCATATCCCGGTACACCGCCGGAGGCATTCACATAGAGTCATATTTTGTTCTAAGTATTGAGTTGTAATTTTTGAGTTGTAAGTAAATAAAAGTGTGATGACCATCATTATTAGAGCATTGTCCCAAGTGAGGAAAGGATGATGGAGACTATGATTCCCCCGCAAGTCGGGATGACACTCCGGACGAAAAGAAAAAAAAAGAAAAAAAAGAGGCCAAAAAAAAGAGAAAAGGCCCAAATAAGAAAAGAAAAAACTAAGAGAAAAAGAGAGAAGGGACAATGTTACTATCCTTTTACCACACTTGTGCTTCAAAGTAGCACCACGATCTTCATGATAGAGAGTCTCCTATGTTGTCATTTTCATATACTAGAGGGAATTTTACATTATAGAACTTGGCTTGTATATTCCAATGATGGGCTTCCTCAAAAATGCCCTAGGTCTTCGTGAGCAAGCGAGTTGGATGCACACCCACTTAGTTTCTTTTGTTGAGCTTTCATACACTTATAGCTCTAGTGCATCCGTTGAGTGGCAATACCTACTCACTCACATTGATATCTATTAATGGGCATCTCCATAGCTCGTTGATACGCCTAGTTGATCTGAGACTATCTTCTCCTTTTTTGTCTTCTCCACAACCACCATTCTATTCCACATATAGTGCTATGTCCATGGTTCACGCTCATGTATTGCGTGAAGATTGAAAAAGTTTGAGAACATCAAAAGTATGAAACAATTGCTTGGCTTGTCATCGGGGTTGTGCATGATTTAAATACTTTGTGTGGTGAAGATAGAGCATAGCCAGACTATATGATTTTGTAGGGATGACTTTCTTTGGCCATGTTATTTTGAGAAGACATGATTGCTTTGTTAGTATGCTTGAAGTATTATTATTTTCATGTCAATATTAAACTTTTATCTTGAATCTTTCGGATCTGAACATTCATGCCACAATAAAGAAAATTACATTGAGCATTATGCTAGGTAGCATTCCACATCAAAATTTTTGTTTTTATCATTTACCTACTCGAGGACGAGTAGGAATTAAGCTTGGGGATGCTTGATACGTCTCCAACGTCTCCAATGTATCTATAATTTTTTATTGTTCGATGCTATTATATTATCTGTTTTGCATGTTTAATGGGCTTTACTAAGCACTTTTATATTATTTTTGGGACTAACCTATTAACCGAAGGCCCAGTGTAAATTGTTGTTTTTTTGCCTATTTCAGTGTTTCGTAGAAAAGGAATATCAAATGGATTCCAAACGGAATGAAACCTTCGTGAGAGTTATTTTTGGAACAAACGTGATCCAGGGGACTTGGAGTGGACGTCAAGAAAGAAGCGAGGAGGCCACGAGGCAGGGAGGCGCGCCTGCCCCCTGGGCGCGCCCCCACCCTCGTGGGCCCCTCGCAGCTCCACCGACCTACTTCTTCCTCCTATATATATCCATATACCCCGAAAACATCCAGGAGCACCACGAAACCCTATTTCCACCGCCACAACCTTCTGTACGCATGAGATCCCATCTTGGGGCCTTTTCCGGCGCTCCACCGGAGGGGGCATCAATCACGGAGGGCTTCTACATCAACACCATAGCCTCTCCGATGATGTGTGAGTAGTTTACCTCAGACCTTCGGGTCCATAGTTATTAGCTAGATGGCTTCTTCTCTCTCTTTGGATCTCAATACAAAGTTCTCCTCGATCTTCTTGGGGATCTATTCGATGTAACTCTTTTTTGCGGTGTGTTTGTCGAGATCCGATGAATTGTGGGTTTATGATCAAGATTATCTATGAACAATATTTGAATCTCCTCTGAATTCTTTTATGTATGATTGGTTATCTTTGCAAGTCTCTTCGAATTATCAGTTTGGTTTGGCCTACTAGATTGATCTTTCTTGCAATGGGAGAAGTGCTTAGCTTTGGGTTCAATCATGCGGTGCTCGATCCCAGTGACAGAAGGGGAAACGACACGTATTGTATTGTTGCCATCGAGGATAAAAAGATGGGGTTTATATCATATTGCTTGAGTTTATCCCTCTACATCATGTCATCTTGCCTAATGCGTTACTCTGTTCTTATGAACTTAATACTCTAGATGCATGCTGGATAGCGGTCGATGTGTGGAGTAATAGTAGTAGATGCAGAATCGTTTCGGTCTAGTTGTCGCGGACGTGATGCCTATATACATGATCATGCCTAGATATTCTCATAACTATGCACTATTCTATCAATTGCTCGACAGTAATTTGCTCACCCACCGTAATACTTATGCTATCTTGAGAGAAGCCACTAGTGAAACCTATGGCCCCCGGGTCTATTTTCCATCATATTAATCTCCTATCAACTAGCTATTTCTGTCGCCGTTTATTTGCAATCTTACCTTTCAATCTTTATCATAAAAATACCAAAAATATTATCTTATCATCTCTATCAGATCTCACTTTTGCAAGTGGCCGTGAAGGGATTGACAACCCCTTTATCGCGTTGGTTGCAAGGTTCTTATTTGTTTGTGTAGGTATGAGGGACTTGCGTGTGGCCTCCTACTAGATTGATACCTTGGTTCTCAAAACTGAGGGAAATACTTATACTACTTTGCTGCATCACCCTTTCCTCTTCAGGGGAAAACCAACGCATGCTCAAGAGGTAGCAGTTGCGAGCTCTGGGAACTTTTGATGCAGACCGACCGCTTTACGGCATCAAGTCGGGGGCAGGCGTTGACCAGCCGCTTCACGAGCCCGAAGTAAGTGTTGGGTATGGGTTCGGCAGGCCACAGATGGATTATAAAACCCTTCATGGCCAATTCGGCCGTCCTATGCAGTTTGGTCAGCTGTTTTAGCTGATCGCTGAAGGACACTAGATGCTCTGGCGCAAGGTATTGCGACCAGAACAGCTTCTCCGTTGTGCTCCCTTCTTTGGCTTGGAAGAATTCCGCAGCATCAGCAACACTCCGGAGCAGATCTGCAAACGCTCCTGGAGAACTCCAAATCCGGGTCAGTAATATGTATTTCTTCCTCACAAATCTGCTCTACATATTAAAGGCCTTACCAGCCGCAATTTGCTTCGCCTCTTGGATCTCCCGGCAGGCGTTTTGGGCTTCGGTCCAGGCCTCCTGAGCACTTTGGAGGACTCACATTTGCTTATAGCATCCTTGAGCTCTTGTTGGACTTCCTCCACCCTTGAACCATGTTTTAGGCGGGCGGCTCGTTCCTCCTCCGCCTCTTTCTTGGCCTCGGGTAGCGCGCTCTTGAGGGTATCGACCTCTGACGCGTCAGCTATGAGCAAAGTTATAACACTCATTCAGATGGCAAATTATTGCTGATATTATTTCAGAAGCATTTTGGGTATCACATACCTTGCTTTTCGGCTAACTTCTGCCTCAGCTCAGACGCTTCGGCGGCATGAGACGCTGACGCTTGCATCGCCGCCTGTTTGGTTCAAATAAATGTGTATGTTAATCTCCTGTACGAGTCATTAGATCCTATGTTCGGCCTTTCTTTGTGAACACCGAACAGAGTCTCAGGGGCTACTATCTATACACAGACATTTTTTCTCATATAACCAAAAGGTATTACGTACCTCAAAGCCTCTCAGAAGGCTGGTATAGGCCTCATTCAATCCACTTTTGGCGGACCGAACCCTTTCAACCACCGTGCCCATAAGGGTACGATGTTCTTCTACAATGATGGCGCTCTGAAGTGCTTCCATCAAAGTATTCGGCGCCTCCGGATTGACAGAGGTCGCCGGTGGAGTTTGCGCACCCCCTTCTTTCGAAGGAGGCTGCTCACCTGATTCCGGAGCCATATGGGTCTCCGGCATAATATTCGGTTGGGGACCGAATTGGGCATGGCCCCCGTCGTCAGTCTCCATGGGGGTCGATTCCCCCATGTTGCCGGTAGCAGGGATATCGCCCTCTGGAGCCACCTTGGCGGCTCCCTGCACCTCTCCCTGACCCGGAAGGGTCTTTCGGGACAACACTTCGGCATTACCCGTAGCGTTGGGGAAGGAGGCCGGCGGAGGCGACCCGCTGTCCATCACGTTCGGATCCGGCGAATTCCCCGAAGATGAGGATTGTCGAGGGAGGACGTGAGCCGGACTGCAGCACAAAATTATTAAAATCACAAGGCAGAAGGCCGGATAGATATATAAGTACAAGTGCCTTCGGGGTACTTACGATCCGGCCAGGGGCTTCGGCCTGGGGCGCCACTCATCGGCGTCCGATTCAGAGTCATCCGTGAGGGAGATTCTCCCTTTCTTGGACCCTCCGCCTCTAGATCTGCGGAAGCCCCCCTTTTCTTCTTTCCCCCCTTAAGGGGAGAATTACTCTCCTCCCCCCCTTCGTCTTCATCAGGGGAGGAATGAGTCTCAGTGTCTTCGGACACAACGTCGGAAGCGCCTTTACGACGGAGGCCACTTTTGGCCTCCTTGACCTTCTTCTTGGCCTTCTTTTCCGGCGCCTGATAGGGCGCCAGAACCAGCATCCTCGTTAGCAGAGGGATGGCTGGGTCTTCGGGTAGCGGAGCCAGACAGTGAGTCCGCTCCGCCTTCTTCGTCCATCCCTGTGGGAAGAATGGAAAGCTTAGCATGCCCCTTGGATTTACAAGTAGTAAGGTTATCATAAAAACTTATGGGAGACGCTGCGTGAGTACAGTCGAGGCCGAGGTCATCGGTCGTTTTCGGCCACGTCTTTTGGGTCTTGAACAGCAGCTTCCACATGTCTTCGTGCTTCATGCCGAAGAACCGTTGCAGGGTCCGAGGACCGGCCGGGTCGAACTCCCACATGTGCTGAGTCCAGCTTTGGTAGGGGAGAATCCGGCGAAAGAGCATTACCTGGATCATGCTGGCAAGACTTGTATTCTTGTCCACCATACTCTTGATGCGCTTCTGCAGCATCGTCACCTCGTCGGACGACGCCCAGTCCAGGCCCTTATTGAGCCAGGATGTAAGCCGCATTGGAGGCCCGGATTTGAACTCAGGGGAAGCGACCCATGTGGAGTTGCGGGGTTCTGTAACATAGAACCACTCTTGCTGCCACCCCTTCACGGTCTCCACGAAGGTGCCTTTGGGCTAGGTGACGTTGGGGAGCTTGCTCACCATGGCGCCGCCGCACTCCGCGTGTTGACCATCCACCACTTTTGGCTTCACATTGAAGACCTTGAGCCGTAGGCCAAACTGGGGAGGGATGCGGGGGAATGCCTCACACACGACGATGAACGCTGAAATATTAAGGAAAGAATTTGGGGCTAGATCATGGAAATTTAGCTCGTAGTAGAACATAAGACCGTGGACGAAAGGATGGAGGGGAAACCCTAATCCGCGAAGGAAATGGGGAATAAAGACTACCCTCTCGTGGGGCTTCGGAGTAGGGACGATCTGCTTCTTGGCCCGAAGACGATGGGCGACTTCCTTGGCTAAGTACCCCGCTTCCCGGAGCTCCTTGATGTTCTCCTCCGTCACGGAGGAGGCCATCCACTTGCCCTGCACTCCAGATCTGGACATGGTTAGAGTGTTTTCTGGGGGCATAAGGGATCGAAGCTTGGGAGCTGGAGCTCGAGGGCGGATGGGCTGAGGAAGAAGAAGGCGTGGGGTGAAAAGGTGGGTTCTTATCTCCTTATAAAGGCAGTGAATATAGAGCGTCCCCCCACGAGCATTAAAACTCGCCTATTCCCAAGGGGTCGTGCGAACGGCACGGTTGGATTACCCAAACATGTATTGATGGGAATCCCGTAATGAGGGGACACGATCTTTTGCTTTGACAAGACGTGTCACCAGAGACTGCGTCTTAAAATGCGAAACGAGAGAAACGATTCAAAATAATGAGGAGGCTGGATGAAACATCTCGTCTGCAGAATTGTCAATAAAAGACATGTTGTGCTTCTTTTTTAAGTATTATACCCTAGCAGTGGAGGGTTGCGGTTATTACACAAAGCCGGATACAGTTCTTGTAATCAACTGCTTTTAAGTGTTCGGAGGAGGAACCCGCCTTGCAATGCCGAAGACAATCTGCGCGCCGGACACATCGTCATTGAAGCCTGGTTCAGGGGCTACTGAGGGAGTCATGGATTAGGGGGTCCTCGGGCGTCCGGGCTATGTGACATGGGCCGGACTCATGGGCCATGAAGATACAAGATGGAAGGCTTTCCCTCGTGTCCGGAGGGGACTCTCCTTGGCGTGGAAGGCAAGCTTGGCATTCGGATATGCAGATTCCTTTCTCTGTAAACCGGCTTTGTACAACCCTAGACCCCTCCGGTGTCTATATAAACCGGAGGGTTTAGTCCGTAGAGGCAATCATAATCATACAGGCTAGACATCTAGGGTTTAGCCATTACGATCTCGAGGTGGATCAACTCTTGTAACCCCTATATTCATCAAAGTCAATCAAGCAGGAAGTAGGGTATTACCTCCATCGAGAGGGCCCGAACCAGGGTAAACATCATGTCCCCTACCTCCTGTTACCCTCGATCCTTAGACGCACAGTTCAGGACCCCCTACCCGAGATCTGCCGGTTTTGACACCGACAGTGGAGTTGTATGTGTGTGAGGAATCACGACATTTGTAAATGACTGGTGGAGGCTTTATATGCCTTTCCTTCTTTAATATATGATATGCACACTCGTGCATATTTGAGAAAAAAACATGATCAACATATGACCCTAAATATGAGGGGTTACTAATAACTCGGGATGGAGGTAGTACGCGACTCCGTACTCTCTGTGTCTGAAAATACCATTAGATTTGAGGTGCCTCACTGCCCCAGTATCACTAGATTTCCTTCTGAAATCATTTTTTTCTAAATTTTGATCAAGTTTATTAAAAATATAGACATTTAGTATATCAAATAAATACCATTAGATTCATCATGAATTATGTTTATATATATATATATATTATATATTTAATATTGTAGACATTGAAAATTTTCTTTATAAATTTGGTCAAAGTATATCACGTAAAAAATTACTTGGTCAAAGTTAATGAAACTCTTTTTTGTCTTTTTTGTGGAAGTTAATGAAGCTCTGTTGTCGTGAAACCTATGCACAATGTACTATGGGTACTAATCTCTGTGAAACTATCCGCTTTTCTGTCATATCACTCTAATAGTCGCATTTTGTGCCCTATTGATTGTGATACAGGAAACATGAAATCTTAGTATATCGACACACCTAATCGTGAACCCCTAAACATTAGCTCAATCTTTTTTTAACACGGTACAAACTCACTCGATAGGAATATCTCCTTTCACTGAAGGAACACGAAAAGCCTGAAAAAAACAGAAAAATGTGAGTACCAGTCCTAAATCTAGAAGTTGAACCATGACGGGTTGGTTCCATCACATGTAAACTAACCATCTAAAGTACGCTCAATTTGCAAAGGTCGGCTCAATCGAAATGCTTTCGATGTCCGTCAGAGTAGAGTCGTATAGCTAGTGAGAAAACAACTTTTTTTGCGGGACGAATAGTGTGATGGTATACATACGAAGACTATCTACATCCGAAACCGGATCAAAGGATTACCTTTGAGCCTCTGAATGACTTCATTTGGAGTTGACTGAGCGATTTGAAAGTTGCTACCTTTTGTGCACATCGAAGCATCTGCGTTGATCACTCTGGAGATTCTGAGCCATCTCATAAACTTGGTAACGGCCAGATTTTAGGTTCAAACTATATATATTCCCCCACCTATCCCACTTGTTCACTCGAAGCAAATTAAACTCTTATCACATGTTCTGAGAGAGACCTTTGCCATCTTGTGCTGATTTTAAAGAGCTTTCTACTCCGACCATCCAATCCATTGCTTTGAGATCTAACCCCCCACCCCTCCCCCGCCCTTTGCTTCCACCCATACTTCTCCAATCCAAAGCAAAATCCTGATAGAGTTTGAGTGCAAGAGGAGATTATTTTTTGAAGCATAAGAGTAAGACATTTATTACCAAGAAGCCTCGTCTTGTTACTTTTGGAGAGTCTACGTCTCGTAGATTAGCTAGGTGTGCTTGGGAGTCTTCAAAGTTTGTGAAGAATCAGGAAGTTTTTAAGGGCTTAGAGATCGCTTACTGATGGCCTGCAAGACACACATGGCAATGTAGTATCTTCATGTAAATATCTCAATAATAATCGTCCCAATGAAGAGCGGAGGAGAGTAAATATGAGTGGTGTTTCGGTCAGGCCCGAATTGTCACCGGTCTCGTATGAAGTAACGAGTTGTAACACACGAGTTTCCCTTTTTTTACAATGCGTAATTTTTTCTAAATTTGAAACATTTTTCAAATCCATGAACTTTTTTCAAGTTTTGAGATGTTTCTCAAATTCCTAAATTTGATTCAATTTCTTATTTTTCAGAATTAGTCAAAAAAATAAATTCGTGAACTTTTTCCAGGTTCATTTTTTAATTCATGATTTTTCTAGATTCGCATTTTCCCCCAAATTTTGAACATATTTTAAATCTTTTGTAATTTGGGGGGGGGGGGGGGGGGATGTGAACATTTTGCAGATTCTTGATTTTTGTTTCAAAAGTCAACGATCAATTGGTCCACCTGTTAGAGGTTAGTGCTCGACGTCGACCAGTCTTTTTTTAGGGGGGCGTCCACCAGTCAAACCATTGAGAACCGGCTCACCTGCTCATGGAGGCCAGCTAGCCCACAAACCGCTCGGGTGACCATCGGTCTGCTATCTGGCGTAACAGGCGCTGACTAGTATGTCTCGCGTAGGGCGGCGTGGAATATCCTATTTGCCTCATTCTGCGTCGAACAGTCGACCTTTCGCATGCAACTGGCCATCGAGCGATAAACTAGGCCGGACCATTAACGTGTTCCATCGTTTCCGGTGTTGGGAACCTTCTAAAGCTTCCGAATCGTTTTTTTTTCGTTTCTGTATTTTTGTTTCGTTTATTTTTCTTCTTTCCTTTTCTTTTATTTTCCTTTTCTGTTTCTTTTTTCCTTTTTTGTTAATTTTTCATTTTAAAGTTAAATTTCTTAAAGAAAAGTGCATGTTTAAAAATCAGAAACTTAAAAACTTGTTTGTGCTTTTAAAAAACGTTCAATTTTTTAAACAATGGTCGTGTTCTCGGAAATTGTTCATTCATTCAAAACATATTCACATTTTAAAAAATTGCTTGGGAATTTCAAAAAATGTTCCCGTTTTTCAAAAATTGTTCGGAATGTTTTTGTTCATTTTTTTAGAACTTCTTACATAATGACAGGGATTTCAAAAATTAGTCCTGTTTTCAAAAATTGTTCACAAATTTTGAATAATGTTCTTATTTTCAAATTTTTGTTCAGGTATTAAATTTTTTTCTCCATTTCAAAATTCGATCTAAAAATTCAAAATATATTCATGATTTATAAACTTGCTCCTATTTTGAAATTTTGATCAAAATTCAGAAAATGATCATTTTTATGAAAAAATTCAGAAATTTCAAAATATATTTGCCATTTCAGAAAATTGTTCGGGTTTGTCAAAATTTGTTCGTAAGGTTAGAAAATAACCCAAACTTTGGAATATTTATTGGGATTCTTTCAAATAGTGTTAAGTCTGCTAATGCTATTAGTTTTTAACTCTCGCGATGTACTGCTCGCACGAGTCCACTTCTGTCATAGTGGCTAGCTGCGAGCGCACTTGAGCAGGTAGTTGCGTGTTAGATTCACATCAATTGCGACAACCTTTTTTACGAGTTTTCGCCATCGCACCGCAATGGGTCGGCCCAGTGGCCTGCACCTTGTGCGACGGGGCATGTATTTGCCGCAAAATGCGGCACATAGGGGCTCTCGGGCGGCGTGACCACACCAAACGGCACCACTCTGCCATTTGTGCAATTTGGGCCAGACCATGTGTAGGGCGGGGCCCTTCTTTTTTTTGTTCTTTTGAAACTTTGAAAAATCATCCCAAATATGAAAAGAAATGCTTAGTAGTAAAAAAATGTTACTATTTTGGAAAAATATTCAGGAAATTTTAGATAATACTGGATGATAAAAAGATCAGTAATTTGAAAAAATGCATTTCAAGAAATTATTCTTGATTTCACAAGACTATTCACAGTTTCACAAAAAATGCTCAATAATTGAGAAATTGTTCCTCAATTTCCAAAAGTATAGAATTTCAAAATTGTGCATGAATTCAGAAAATGTTCATCGGTTTCAAAAAATGATCAATTGTTTTGAAATAGCTCCACAGTATATAAAATAATTCTAGATTTCAATCGTCAATTTGATATACTTTTTATTTCATAAAATGTTCATGGGTTTATAAAAATTTACTAATTTCAAAATGACACCAGATTACAAAAGCATCGGGAATATCAAAAATATTAACAAATTGGGAAATATTCCTGGATATAAAAAGTCCATGAATTTAAAAAAAATATTCCCTCCGATGCATATTACTTATCACTCAAACGGATATATATATCACTGAAATAAATCTAGATACGTCCATCTCAGCGATAAGTAATTTGGATCGGAGAAAGTATTTGATTGCAAGATATGTCAACAAATTTGAAAATATTCCTATATTTCGAAAAATATACAAATTTTGAATTGTTTTTGATTAATTTGAGAATATTTCTTGGATTTTAAAAATGGTCTATATTTTCAAATTTTTTGCGTGAATTTATAAATGTTTCCAAAATTTCAAAACTATTAATGAAATAAAAAATGGTAAACAATATAGAAGATAAAAACAGAAAAACTAGAAAACCAGTTGCGGGAAGGTTCTAGAACCTTCTCAAAACGAGTGGGAAACCAACAAAGGAGATGCACCACGCCGATCCAATAGCTCTCAGGGCTAGCTGAGAGGACGCACATTTGCTGAGTATTTGCCGCCTTGCGCGTTGAATAGGTTTTGCCATGCTATACTGGTGCCACAATGTCGTGCTTCTCACGAGACAGAGGGACCCTCGCCTGAAGGGAGGCACGAGTTGGGCTGGCCCAGGCGCGCGGGGACCACAACCTCAGTTTTTGTTTTGGATTTCTTCACTTCTTTGTTTTTTGTTTTATTTTTTATATGTCTAAATTTACTAAATACATATATTAGACAAACTACTTTATATATTACATTTGAAAAAAAACGTTAACCAAGAGTTTATTTTTTAAAATATGTATTGAGAAAGAGTTTCTCATGTATACAAAAAATGCATTTGTGTGTGAAAAACGTTGATAATATTTTAAAAATATTAATCATGCATTTGAAAAGAAATGTTAACAAGTATTTGAAAAAGTTTAATCAAGCATCTAATTTTTTTATATTTGCACAAAAATAAATGACCATGTATTCAAAACATGTTAATCATGTACTTGAAAAATGTTAATCAAGCATTTGAAAAAATATTAAATATGCATAGAAAAATGATAACCATGTATTCAAAATATTAATTTTGTATTTGCAAGGTGTTAAACATGCGTTAGAAAATGTATTAGATATATGCCAGAAATTGACATGGTGTATCAAAAAGGCCGAACTAAAAAATAATAACTTATCAAAAAATCTTAATCATGTATTTAAAAAAGGTTAAAGGCGTATATAAAAAATGTTGAATTGGTATTGAACAAAAAAGTTAACACGTGTTGAACAAGAAAGAAAAACGAAGAATAGCAGTGAAAATCAGAAAATAGAACAAGACCTAAAGAATGAAAAACCGAAGAAACCAATGGAAAATAATGAATCACAGAAAGCATTTTTTTCTATGAAAATCAAGAAAAAATAATGAAAAGAAAAACCCAATAAAAACCAAGAAATGAAAAAACAAGAACGGAGGAAAAATGAAAAAATGAGAAAGAAAGAGAGAAAACCAATAAAAAAGAAAATAGGAATCCAAAGAAAATGCTTAATAAAACAAAGAAACTCGGTGAAAAAAAAGGGGAAGATCCGAAGGAAAAAACGAAAAGAGGAAAATAAAAAAGACAAAGAAAATGGGGGGGGACCAACCAAGCGAAAGCAATTGAAATCCAACTAACGAAAAAAGGGAGAATATGGGTCGACGAGTAGATATAGGTGGGAGGGAATCCCCTCAGCCAAAACGCGAGTGATTTGTCTTGCATTAAGCGAGACGAAAGAAAACTCTCGCTGAAGCCTCCGCATTAACGGTCCGGCCAATTTTGCGTATATATAGTAATAAACCAGAAGAAATTGTGACGAAAAAGGAGCTCCCCAAGGATTGAACCCAGGTGGCTATGGTGGTGGCTGGAGCTCCTAGACACCGCGCCAGTGCCGGGTTCACATTAGGATAGCACACGCGAACAACTTGAAGGAAAACACCAGATTTTTCTGTTTTCTCCCTTGTTTTCGTTTTTTTCTTTGCCTTTTTTTATTTCTTTTTGGTTTTTCTTTTTTTCCGTTATTCTACTTCAGTTTTTTCCTTGTTTCTTCTATTTCTAGTTGTCTCTTTCATGGTTTTTATCTGGTTTTTTATTTCTCCTTTTTCTTTGGTTTTCTGTTTTCTTTCTTGGTTTCCAATGTTTCTTCTTTGTTTCTTTATTGGTTTTCATAATTTTGCAATTCTTTTTACATTTCTTCTTCGATTTTAATTTTTTCTTTGGTTTTTTATTACAATTTTTTGTTTTTCTTTCTTACTAATGGTTAGCATTCTACATTTTTCATATACGTCAATTTTTTAATACACATTTAACATTTTTAAATACAAGATTAATATTTTTCTAATATATGGTCAATATTTTTGTATACACACTTAACATTTTTCAAAATTGTTGATTACAATTTTCTAAATATAATTTTCACACTTTTTTAATACATGGTCAACATTTTTTCTATAAATATTTAAAAAAATTCAAATGCTTGACTAACATTTTTCAAATGCTTATCCAAAAATTTTCATCTGCGTGATCAACATTTTTATATACATTGTAAACAAATTTCATCATTTTATTAATACATGATCAACATTCTTTCTATACACCTTTAACATTTTCAAATTCTTGCTTACATTATTTAAATACTTGTTCAATAATTTTTTAAATGCTTGATTAACATTTTCTATATACATGACAAAACAATACATCATTTTTTTCAATACACAGTCAACATTTTTTCTTTACACATTTAAGATTTTTCAAATGCTTGATTAACATTTTTCAAATACTTTTTCAAATGTTTTTCAAATACTTGATGAACATCTTTCAAATACATGTTCAATTGTTTTATATACATTTTTTATATATGTGATAAATATTTTCTCTATACACATTTAACATTTATTAAATACTTGGTCAAAAAAATTAAAATGTTTTATAGAGTTTATTTTGTAATATATATTTATAATATTTTAAGTATCCTTTGGTGAGCGCTCCTTTGGGAGCCTCCCAACGCTCTCAGCCGCCGCCACATGTCGCGCTTTGGGCGCACCCTTCGGATTTTGATTTTTAATTTTTTCGCACGCGTTTTTGACTTTTGAAACGGTTTTTTTCTACTTTTTGGTGTTTCACCGGTCTTCCTTAGCTTTTGGACCCAAAAAAGTTAGATTTTTTTGCCCGAAAAAACACTTTTTTTCTTTTGCGAGAGGCACGACCATGCCTCTCAGATACCAAAAAAACAAATTTTCTGTTTTTTTTTTCTTCTGCGAGAGGCACGGTTTTGCTTCCGTGAGAGACATGGTGGTGCTTTCACGAGAGGCACGCTGGTGCCTCTCAGAAACAGGAAAAAAACGAGTTTCCTATTTTTCTTTCGTCCATGAGAGGCACAACCATGCCTCTCGGAAACGAAAAAACGCGTTTTCTGTTCTTTTTGCCTTCCGATGAGAGACACGGTTTTGTTTCCGCGAGAGGCACGGTTGTGCTTTCGCGAGCCGTGCCTCTCGGAAACGAAAAAAACGTGTTTTCTGTTTTTTTTCTTCCGTGAGAGGCACGATTTTGCTTTTCTGAGAGGCACAGGTCGTGCCTCTTTCGGAAAGAAAAAAATCATGCTTCTAGTTCGGTTTTTCCGTCTGATTTTTTGTCCGTTTTTTCTCGTGAAAAATAAGTTCGTCAAAACCTATCAATATGGGATCTAGTTTTGAGATCTCGACATGAGGAATCCAATGGTGAAAACGGGTCAAGATTTGGACGCACAGTTTTAGAGATAAAACGTTTTAAATAAGGGATAATTAGATTTGTGCCCCTAGTTGTGTCACACTCGGCTGTTTTATCCCTAATTTCCAAAAGTCACTGGTTCTGTCCAAGTCACTTCGCTCCTCTTATGCATTTGCCCTTTGACCGTTTGACCATCAGTTTGAAAACTTCATGACTAATTCATACTAAATCAGAAAAATGCAAATAAGATACCAAAATGTTCGGAAAAACATCACCTATATGCCAGTGTCATTTGCATTCATGAAAAAAGTGTTGGAAAGTGCCCATCCTAGGTTTAGCTCTTATGCTACCACCATGAATAGTAAGATCTAAAAAAATTCAAAAAATTCAAAAAAACTTTGTTGGCAAAGAATAACAAATGTTTTAAGTGCTTGCCAAGTTTCATCAGGGAATGACATTCGTGGGTGCCGCGGCAAAAAAAATAATCAGCACTCTAAAATAGAATATATTTTTGCCACGGCTTCCACGAATGTCGTTCCCTGATGAAACTTGGCAAGCACTTAGAACATTTGTCGTTCTTTGCCACCATATTTCTTTTGAACTTTTTTGAATTTCTTTAGATTTTACTATTCATGGTGGTATCAGAAGAGGTAAAACTCGGATGTGCACTTTCCAACACTTTTTTCATAAATGCAAATGACATTGACATATAGGTGATGTTTTTCTGAACATTTTGGTTTCTTATTTGCATTTTTATGATTTAGTACGAATTAGTTATGATGTTTTCAAACTGACAGTAAAATGGTCAAAGGGCAAAAGCATAAGAGGAGCAAAGTGAAATGGACAGAACCGGTAACTTTTGGGAATTAGGGGTAAAACAGACGAGTGGGACACAACTAGGGGCATAAATCTAATTATCCCTTTAAATAAGGGGATATATGAAAAAAAAGGAAAAACTCACAGGTTGCGACAAGCGATGCGCATGCAGTATGCCACTTGTCGCAACCTAAGGAGATGCGAGTGATCTTTAGGAGGAGTACTCCTTAATTAGTGATTTAGAGGTTACCCTCTGTCTCGCTTACCGTGAGACATGGGGGCGCCCCAGCCAAACCGAAGAAACACTTGCACTAAGCGAGATATATGTCCTGCGATGCTATACCCCTATATCCATCCTAAGGAGGTTACCCGTTGGAATGTGTGCTATACCCCGCCTATATCCATCCTAATCAGGTGAGTTAAGTTAGAAGATCTTGCACTTACAGAACTTAAGAGAGTCCATATCCATCCTAAGGAGGTTACCCATTGGAATGTGTGCTGCAGCAAGGCAGGATTCTAGATTAGGGTGGGCTCTATTCCCAACTCTGATTTGGTGTATAGCAGCGTGGATGTCTTGTTTCAGACTAGTTTTAGGAATTCTCTGTGCCTTGGTTGAGGCAACGACGCGGCGGCGGCGCCCCTGTTTAGGTACAATATCCTACTCGTCCTATCCCTGCTTCATCGGTGTGCTTGCATTTATTTACACCTGAACCATAGAACAATTGTTCTACGGTATATTTTCATTATCAAATAAAGTATGTACAAATATACAAAAGGAAAAGAAAATACAGTCCATCCAGCCCATCTAACCAATGCCTGCTTTTTTTAACATGGAAAAATTAAGTTGTGTATCTGCTCAGATTAAGGAATCAATCCACTGATCAAGTAAATCAAGATTCTTAGTCTTTGTTCTGTGTCTGACCAACAGAAGGTCCTGCTTGAGCTTAAATTTCCAACACCTTGGACTGGGCACTTCTTTCCTAAAGATCTTGCCATTCCTCTGCATCCGATATTCTAGCATCTAAGAATGGTGATGTACATGGCAATTTTGCGGGGGGGGGGAGGTGTGGTTGTGGTTGATAAGTACTACTTCATCAAAAAAGGAGATGCCTCTCTTTCTATTGGGGGAGATTGAGTTCCAACATTGCTGAGCAAAAGTACAGTCCCAGAACAGGTGTAAGATAGACTCTTCACAGTTTTCATTGCACATGGCACAACTGTATGTGTCTAGCTAGAATGTTTTCCTTTTCAAGAGACCCTCTTGTGTTCACTCTGTCCTGCATAGTCAACCAAAAGAAAATTTTATGTCTTATCCTGCTTGCACATTTTCATAGCCCCTTGAAAAGACAGTGTGCATCTGGTGTGCCCATTAGGTGCTTGTACATCTGCCTGGAAGAGTAATATGATTTGTAATTGTTCCAGGAATAGTGCCATCTATCTGGAGTTGCAGTTAAGTTGATCTGTTGCAAGGTCTTCTGTAGCAAGATGAATTGGTTGTAAGCTTGCAAAGATAGATGGCTGTGGAAATGTTCTGCAAGGTTTTGATAGTTTGCCAATTCAGCCACTGTGGAATTGTTTTTTGATAGCAAAAGAATGCAATTCAGGGTATTGTTCATTTAAAGGTTGATTAAACCATTTGTCGCTCCAGAACCACACAGCTCGCCCTGATCCAGTGGTGCATTGAGCCACTTGTTTGTACAATGGAATTAACTTAAGGAGACATTTCCACCAAAATGACCCTTCAGATTTTTCTCTAGTTGGTTATTCTGAGTAATAGGACTCCCAAATTAAGTTAACGCATGGCAAATTTTCCTTGTTGTAAAACTTATGGAGGTTCTTGATTAGAAGAGCTTTATTTTGTTGGGAGATATCTAGAACACCCAGCCCACCATGACTTTTTGGATTGCAGACTGTTCTCCATGCAATCATCGCAACTCCCATGTCATTTGATCCATATTTCCTCGAAAGACTGTTGGAAATATGCCCTAGAGGCAATAATAAAATGGTTATTATTGTATTTCCTTGTTCATGATAATTGTCTATTGTTCATGCTATAATTCTATTAACTGGAAACCGTAATACATGTGTGAATACATAGACCACAACATGTCCCTAGTAAGCCTCTAGTTGACTAGCTCGTTGATCAATAGATGGTTATGGTTTCCTGACCATGGACATTGGATGTCATTGATAACGGGATCACATCATTAGGAGAATGATGTGATGGACAAGACCCAATCCTAAGCATAGCACAAGATCGTGTAGTTCGTTTGCTAAGAGCTTTTCTAATGTCAAGTATCATTTCCTTAGACCATGAGATTGTGCAACTCCCGGATACCGTAGGAATGCTTTGGGTGTACCAAACGTCACAACGTAACTGGGTGACTATAAAGGTGCACTACAGGTATCTCCGAAAGTGTCTGTTGGGTTGGCACGAATCGAGACTGGGATTTGTCACTCCGTATGACGGAGAGGTATCTCTGGGCCCACTCGGTAATGCATCATCATAATGAGCTCAATGTGACTAAGTAGTTAGTCACGGGATCATGCATTACGGAACGAGTAAAGTGACTTGCCGGTAACGAGATTGAACGAGGTATTGGGATACCGGCGATCGAATCTCGGGCAAGTAACATACCGATTGACAAAGGGAATTGTATACGGGATTGATTGAATCCCCGACATCGTGGTTCATCCGATGAGATCATCGTGGAACATGTGGGAGCCAACATGGGTATCCAGATCCCGCTGTTGGTTATTGGCCGGAGAACGTCTCGGTCATGTCTGCATGGTTCCCGAACCCGTAGGGTCTACACACTTAAGGTTCAATGACGCTAGGGTTATAGGGAATAGATATACGTGGTTACCGAATGTTGTTCGGAGTCCCGGATGAGATCCCGGACGTCACGAGGAGTTCCGGAATGGTCCGGAGGTAAAGATTTATATATGGGAAGTCCCGTTTTGGCCACCGGAAGAGTTTCGGGCGTCACCGGTAATGTACCGGGACCACCGGAGGGTTCCGGGGGTCCACCGGGAGGGGCCACCAACCCCGGAGGCCTGCGTGGGCCAAGTGTGGGAAGGGACCAGCCCCTAGGTGGGCTGGTGCGCCTCCCACAAGAGGCCCAAGGCCCAGGGAAAGGGGAAAGGGGGAACCCTAGGCTCAGATGGGCCTAAGGCCCACCTAGGGTGCGCCCCCCTCTCTCCCCCTCTGGCCGCCCCCTTAGATGCATCTAGGGCTGGCCGCCACCCCTAGGGGGGAACCCTAGATGGGGGCGCAGCCCCTCCCCTTCCCCTATATATAGTGGGGGTTTTGGGGCTGCCATAGACACGAGTCTCCCTCTCTCTTGGCGCAGCCCTACCCCTCTCCCTCCTCGTCTCTCGTAGTGCTTGGCGAAGCCCTGCTGGAGTGCCACGCTCCTCCATCACCACCATGCCGTTGTGCTGCTGCTGGACGGAGTCTTCCCCAACCTCTCCCTCTCTCCTTGCTGGATCAAGGCACGGGAGACGTCACCGGGCTGCATGTGTGTTGAACGCGGAGGCACCGTTGTTCGGTGCTTAGATCGGATTCGGCCGCGATCTGAATCGCTTCGTGTACGACTCCACCAACTGCGTTCTTGCAATGCTTCCGCATCGCGATCTTCAAGGGTATGAAGATGCACTTCCCTCTCTCTCGTTGCTAGTTAATCCATAGATTGATCTTGGTGATGCGTAGAAAATTTTGAATTTCTGCTACGTTCCCCAACAGTGGCATCATGAGCTAGGTCTATGCGTAGATTCTATGCACGAGTAGAACACAAAGTAGTTGTGGGCGATGATTTGTTCAATTTGCTTGCCGTTACTAGTCTTATCTTGATTCGGCGGCATTGTGGGATGAAGCGGCCCGGACCGACCTTACACGTACTCTTACGTGAGACAGGTTCCACCGACTGACATGCACTTGATGCATAAGGTGGCTAGCGGGTGTCTGTCTCTCCCACTTTAGTCGGATCGGATTCGATGAAGAGGGTCCTTATGAAGGGTAAATAGCAATTGGCATATCACCGTTGTGGCTTTTGCGTAGGTAAGAAACGTTCTTGCTAGAAACCCATAGCAGCCACGTAAAACATGCAACAACAATTAGAGGACGTCTAACTTGTTTTTGCAGGGTATGCTATGTGATGTGATATGGCCAAAAGGATGTGATGAATTATATATATGTGATGTATGAGATTGATCATGTTCTTGTAATAGGAATCACGACTTGCATGTCGATGAGTATGACAACCGGCAGGAGCCATAGGAGTTGTCTTAATTTATTGTATGACCTGCGTGTCAATGAAAAACGCCATGTAATTACTTTACTTTATTGCTAACCGTTAGCCATAGTAGTAGAAGTAATAGTTGGCGAGACAACTTCATGAAGACACGATGATGGAGATCATGGTGTCATGCCGGTGACGAAGGTGATCATGCCGCGCCTCGAAGATGGAGATCAAAAGGCGCAAGATGATATTGGCCATATCATGTCACTTTATGATTTGCATGTGATGTTTGTCATGTTTACATCTTATTTGCTTAGAACGACGGTAGCATAAATAAGATGATCCCTCACTAAAATTTCAAGAGATGTGTTCCCCCTAACTGTGCACCGTTGCGAAGGTTCGTTGTTTCGAAGCACCACGTGATGATCGGGTGTGATAGATTCTAACGTTCGCATACAACGGGTGTAAGCCAGATTTACACATGCGAAACACTTAGGTTGACTTGACGAGCCTAGCATGTACAGACATGGCCTCGGAACACAAGAGACCGAAAGGTCGAACATGAGTCGTATAGTAGATACGATCAACATGGAGATGTTCACCGATGATGACTAGTCCGTCTCACGTGATGATCGGACACGGCCTAGTTGACTCGGATCATGTATCACTTAGATGACTAGAGGGATGTCTATCTGAGTGGGAGTTCATTAAATAATTCAGATGAACTTAATTATCATGAACATAGTCAAAAGGTCTTTCCAAATTATGTCATAGCTTACGCTTTAGTTCTACTAAGATATGTTCCTAGAGAAAATTTAGTTGAAAGTTGATAGTAGCAATTATGCGGACTGGGTCCGTAAACTGAGGATTGTCCTCATTGCTGCACAGAAGGCTTATGTCCTTAATGCACCGCTCGGTGTGCTGAACCTCGAGCGTCGTTTGTGGATGTTGCGAACATCTGACATACACGTTTTGATGACTACGTGATAGTTCAGTGTGTAATGTTAAACGGTTTAGAATTGAGGCACCGAAGACATTTTGAAATGTCGCGGAACATATGAGATGTTTCAAGGGCTGAAATTCGGATTTCAGGCTTGTGCCCACGTCAAGAGGTGTGAGACCTCCGACAAGTTTCTTGAGCCTGCAAACTAAGGGAGAAAAGCTCAATCGTTGAGCATGTGCTCGGATTGTCTTAGTACTACAATCGCTTGAATCGAGTGGGAGTTGTCTTCCAGATGAGATAGTGATGGTTCTCCAAAGTCACTACCACCAAGCTACTAGAGCTTCGTGATGAACTATAACATATCAGGGATAGACATGATGATCCTTGAGCAACTCGCGATGTTTGACACCACGAAAGTAGAAATCAAGTAGGAGCATCAATTGTTGATGGTTAGTAAAACCACTAGTTTCAAGAAGGGCAAGGGAAAGAAGGGATACTTCATGAAACGGCAAATCAGTCGCTGCTCTAGTGAAGAAACCCAAGGTTGAACCCAAACCCGAGACTAAGTGCTTCTGTAATGAGGGGAACGGTCACTGAAGCAGAACTACCCTAGATACTTGGTAGATGAGAAGGCAGGCAAGGTCGACAGAAGTATATTGGATATACATTATATGAATGTGTACTTTACTAGTACTCCTAGTAGCACCAGGGTATTAGATACCGGTTCGGTTGCTAAGTGTTAGTAACTCGAAATAAAAGCTGCGGAATAAACGGAGACTAGCTAAAGATGAGATGACGATATGTGTTGGAAGTGTTTCCAAGGTTGATGTGATCAAGCATCGCATGCTCCCTCTACCATCGAGATTGGTGTTAAACCTAAATAATTGTTATTTGGTGTTTGCGTTGAGCATAGACATGATTGGATTATGTTTATCGCAATACGGTTATTCATTTAAGGAGAATAATGGTTACTCTGTCTATTTGAATAATACCTTCAATGGTCTTGCACCTAAAATGAATGGTTTATTGAATCTCGATCGTAGTGATACACATGTTCATGCCAAAAGATATAAGATAGTAATGATAGTACCACATACTTGTGGCACTGCTATTTGAGTCATATTAGGATAAAACGCATGAAGAAGCTCCATGTTGATGGATCTTTGGACTCACACGTTTTTGGAAAGATTGAGACATGCGAACCATGTCTATTGGTAGATATGCATGAAGAAACTCCATACAGATGGATCGTTTGAACTCACTTGATTTTGAATCACTTGAGACATGCAAATCATACCACATGGGCAAGATGACTGAAAGGCCTCGTTTTCAGTAAGATGAAACAAGAGAGCAACTTGTTGGAAGTAATACATTTGATGTGTGCAGTCCAATGAGTGATGAGGCACGCAGTGAATATCGTTATGTTCTTACTTCATAGATGATTTGAGTAGATGCTGAGAATATTTACTTGATGAAACACAAGTCTGAATTATTGGAAGGTTCAAGTAATTTCAGAGTGAAGTTGAAGATCGTCGTGACAAGAGGATAAAATGTCTATGATATGATCATAGAGATATCCGAGTTACGAGTTTGGCACACAATTAAGACATTGTGGAAATTGTTTCACAACTAATACCGCCTGGAACACCATAGTGTGATGGTGTGTCCGAACATCATAACTGCACCCTATTGGATATGGTGCATACCATGATGTCTCTTATCGATTTACCACTATCGTTTATGGGCTAGGCATTAGAGACAACCGCATTCACTTTAAATAGGGCACCACGCAATTCCGTTGAGACGACACCGTATGAACTATGGTTTAGAGAAACCTGAGCTGTCGTTTCTTAAAAGTTTGGGGCTGCGATGCTTATGTGAAAAGTTTCAGGCTCATAATCTCGAACCCAAAGCGGATAAATGCATCTTCATAGAATACCCAAAACAGTTGGGTATACCTCCTATTTCAGATCTGGAAGCAAAAGTGATTGTCTCTAGAAACGGGTCCTTTCTCGAGGAAAAGTTTCTCTCGAAAGAATTAAGTGGGAGGATGGTGGAGACTTGATGAGGTTATTGAACCATGACTTCAACTAGTGTGGAGCAGGGCACAGGAAGTTGTTCCTGTGGCACCTACACTAATTGAAGTGGAAGCTTATGATAGTGATCATGAAACTTCGGATCAAGTCACTACCAAACCTCGTAGGACGACAAGGATGCATGCTACTTCAGAGTGGTACGTAATCCTGTCTTGGATGTCATGTTGCTAGACAACAATGAACCTACGAGCTATGGAGAAGCGATGATGGGCCCGGATTCCGACGAATGGCTCGAGGCCATAAAATCCGAGAGAGGATCCATGTATAAAAACAAAGTGTAGACTTTGGAAGAACTACTTGATGGTCGTAAGGCTGTTGGGTGCAGATGGATTTTAAAAGGAAGACAGACAATGATGGTAAGTGTCACCATTAAGAAAGCTCGACTTGTCGTTAAGATGTTTTCCGACAAGTTCAAGGAGTTGACTACGATGAGACTTTCTCACTCGTAGCGATGCTAAGAGTCTGTTGGAATTATATTAGCAGTTACTGCATTATTTATGAAATCTTGCAGATAGGATGTCAAAACAGTGTTTCCTCGATGATTTTCATGAGGAAAGGTTGTATGTGATACAACCAGAAGTTTTGTCAATCCTGAAAGATGCTAACAAGCATGCAAAGCTCCAGCGATCCTTCTAAGGACTAGAGTAAGCATCTCGGAGTTGGAATGTACGCTTTGATGAGATGATCAAAGATTTTGGGTTTATACAAAGTTTAAGAGAAACTTGTATTTCCAAAGAAGTGAGTGGGAGCAATATAGAATTTCTGATGAGTATATGTTGTTGACATATTGTTGATCGGAAATGATGTAGAATTTCTGGAAAGCATATAGGGTTATTTGAAAAGTGTTTTTTTTAATGGAAAACCTGTATTAAGCTACTTGAACATTGAGCATCAAGATCTATAAGGATAGATCAAAAATGCTTAATAGTACTTTCAAATGAATACATACCGTGACAGGATTTTGAAGGAGTTCAAAATAGATCAGCAAAGAAGGAGTTCTTGACTGTGTTACAAGGTGTGAGTATTGAGTAAGACTCAAGACCTGACCACGGCAGAAGAGAGAGAAAGGACGAAGGTCGTCCCCTATGCTTTGGACGTAGGCTCTACAGTATGCTATGCTATGTACCGCACCTGAAGTGTGCCTTGCCATGAGTTAGTCAAGGGGTACAAGAGTGATCCGGGAATGGATCACATGACAGCGGTTGAACTTATCCTTAGTATCTAGTGGACTAAGGAATTTTCTCGATTATGGAGGTGTTAAAAGAGTTCGTCGTAAAGGGTTACGTCGATGCAAACTTTGACACTAATCCGGATGACTCTGAGTAGTAAACCAGATTCGTATAGTAGAGAAGTTATTTGGAATAGCTCCAAGTAGCGCGTGGTAGCTGCATCTACAAGATGACATAGAGATTTGTAAAGCACACACGGATCTGAAAGGTTCAGACCCGTTGACTAATAACCTCTCTCACAAGCGAGATATGAACAAACCCCATGGGTGTGGGATTCATTACAATCACATAGTGATGTGAACTAGATTATTGACTCTAGTGCAAGTGGGAGACTGTTGGAAATATGCCCTAGAGGCAATAATAAAATGGTTATTATTGTATTTCCTTGTTCATGATAATTGTCTATTGTTCATGCTATAATTGTATTAACTGGAAACCGTAATACATGTGTGAATACATAGACCACAACATGTCCCTAGTAAGCCTCTAGTTGACTAGCTCGTTGATCAATAGATGGTTATGGTTTCCTGACCATGGACATTGGATGTCATTGATAACGGGATCACATCATTAGGAGAATGATGTGATGGACAAGACCCAATCCTAAGCATAGCACAAGATCGTGTAGTTCGTTTGCTAAGAGCTTTCCTAATGTCAAGTATCGTTTCCTTAGACCATGAGATTGTGCAACTCCCGGATACCGTAGGAATGCTTTGGGTGTACCAAACGTCACAACGTAACTGGGTGACTATAAAGGTGCACTACAGGTATCTCCGAAAGTGTCTGTTGGATTGGTACGAATTGAGACTGGGATTTGTCACTCCGTATGACGGAGAGGTATCTCTGGGCCCACTCGGTAATGCATCATCATAATGAGCTCAATGTGACTAAGTAGTTAGTCACGGGATCATGCATTACAGAACGAGTAAAGTGACTTGCCGGTAACGAGATTGAACGAGGTATTGGGATACCGGCGATCAAATCTCGGGCAAGTAACATACCGATTGACAAAGGGAATTGTATACGGGATTGATTGAATCCCCGACATCGTGGTTCATCCGATGAGATCATCGTGGAACATGTGGGAGCCAATATGGGTATCCAGATCCCGCTGTTGGTTATTGGCCGGAGAACGTCTCGGTCATGTCTGCATGGTTCCCGAACCCGTAGGGTCTACACACTTAAGGTTCGATGACGCTAGGGTTATAGGGAATAGATATACGTGGTTACGAATGTTGTTCGGAGTCCCGGATGAGATCCCGTACGTCACGAGGAGTTCCGGAATGGTCCGGAGGTAAAGATTTATATATGGGAAGTCCCGTTTTGGCCACCGGAAGAGTTTCGGGCGTCACCGGTAATGTACCGGGACCACCGGAGGGTTCCGGTGGTCCACCGGGAGGGGCCACCAACCCCGGAGGCCTGCGTGGGCCAAGTGTGGGAAGGGACCAGCCCCTAGGTGGGCTGGTGCGCCTCCCACAAGAGGCCCAAGGCGCAGGGAAAGGGGAAAGGGGGAAACCCTAGGTTCAGATGGGCCTAAGGCCCACCTAGGGTGTGCCCCCCTCTCTTCCCCTCTGGTCGCCCCCTTAGATGCATCTAGGGCTGGCCGCCACCCCTAGGGGGGAACCCTAGATGGGGTCGCAGCCCCTCCCCTTCCCCTATATATATGGGGGTTTTGGGGCTGCCATAGACACGAGTCTCCCTCTCTCTTGGCGCAGCCCTACCCCCTCTCCCTCCTCGTCTCTCGCAGTGCTTGGCGAAGCCCTGCTGGAGTGCCACGCTCCTCCATCACCACCATGTCGTTGTGCTGCTGCTGGACGGAGTCTTCCCAACCTCTCCCTCTCTCCTTGCTGGATCAAGGCACGGGAGACGTCACCGGGCTGCATGTGTGTTGAACGCGGAGGCACCGTTGTTCGGTGCTTAGATCAGATTCGGCCGCGATCTGAATCGCATCGTGTACGACTCCACCGACCGCGTTCTTGCAAAGCTTCCGCATCGCGATCTTCAAGGGTATGAAGATGCACTCCCCTCTCTCTCGTTGCTAGTTAATCCATAGATTGATCTTGGTGATGCGTAGAAAATTTTGAATTTCTGCTACGTTCCCCAACAAAGACAATGCTTCAAATATTTATTAATTTGTTCAACCACCCCCAGTGGCAGAGACAAACAACACATGAAGAAAGTGGGCAGGGAGGTGAATATAGATCTAATCAACTGTAATTTCCCATCATGTCGGGGATATACCCCGCGGTATGGCCCGGCCGGAGATATGACCCGGCCGGGACTTGGTGTTTCATTGGTGACCCAGCAGATGTTTAAGCCGGCAGATGTTAGCCCAAATTTTTAAGCCGGCAAATGTTTAAGCCGGCAGATGTTAAGCCAGATGTGGAAGCCGGCAGATGTTAAGCCAGATGTTTAAGCCGACAGATGTTAAGCCAGATGTTTAAGCCGGCAGATGTTAAGCCAGATGTTTAAGCCGGATGGTAAGTCAGATTGTAACAGAGTCGCCTGGGGTTAAGAAGCCCAATACATTAAGAAGCCCAAGACGTTAAGAAGCCCATGGAGAGAAGCCCGTAAAGAGAAGTCAGAATAGTTTAAGTCTTAATCCGAGTTGGACTCTACATGTAACCCGCCCCTTTAACTTATATAAGGAGGGGAGGGCACCCCAAGAGGGAGAAGTTGAATAATCTCTAGGCTAGACACAACTAGGAGAGCCGGTTTACGGCGACTCCCTCATGAGCATAATGAGACCTAGCCACAAACATCATGTAGGGTTGTTACCGGATGATGTTTCCCGGGGCCCGAAGCTGTCTAAACCCTTGTCTTGTGTTACGTCTCTCGATTCCGATCAACCCCTCTCAAGCTACCACATAGATGTGTTGGCCTCACGACTAAGTCCTCACACTAGGACATCTGTCGTGACAATTCCACGACAGTTGGCGCCCACCGTGGGACTAGAACCCATGACCACAAGGTTAAGAGCAGCCCGAGATTCTTCGTTCAATTCTTTGTAACATAGCAATGAAATCCTCAATTTTGAGCTTGCTGGTGCTTAATGGTAATCCCAAGTATGTGAAGGGAAAGGATCCAATTTGACATCCCAAAGTGCTTTGAATGAGCTCAATCTTGCCAGCATCCACATAGGAATGACCACAGATTTGTTATAATTCACCTTAAGCCCTGTTTGTGCAGCAAAATGCAGAAGCAGATTTCTGATATGTTCTAGTTGGGTGATCTCAGCACGTAAAACTAGGATTGTGTCATATGCATGTTGAATGACAGGAAAGTCTGGATAAGAGTTAATCCTTAGAGGTGCTGAGATGATATTATTCCTCATTGCTTCATTAAGAATGGTCTGGAGAAAATCAGCAGCAAGCACAAAAAGGAGAGGAAAAAGTGGGTCTCCTTGTTTGACCCCTCTTCCGCAGTGGAAGAGTTTTCCTGGTACTCCATTAAGTAGCACAACAGATGTGCCAGAACTGAAAAATGCTTCTTATCCAACCAATCCATCTCTTTTCAAAACCCTTGGCTTCCATTACTTTTAATATAAAGTCATGTTCAATCAGATCAAAGGCCTTCTCAAAGTCTAATTTAAGAATGATAATTTCTTGCTTTGATTGGTGACACTGATGCAAGTATTCAAAGGCCCATGTCAGGAAGTCCTGAATATCTCTCTCCTTGAGGAAACCATACTGGTTTATATGTACTAGCTTCAGAATGATCTTCTGAAGCCTGTTGGCAAGGAGCTTGGTGATGATCTTAATGGTGCAGTTCAATAGGGAGATAGGCATGTGATCACTAGCTGTAATGGGACTATCTTTTTAGGGATTAAAGTGATATAGGAACTGTTGATGCTTTGTAGATTAATCTTTCCCTATTGAAAATCTTCAATTAATCTATAGAAATCTTCACATGTGATATCCCAACAGGTTTTGATAAACATTCCATTAAATCAATCTGGTCTAGGGGCCTTGTCTGTTGGTATATTTCTCACAACCTCATCAATCTCCTCCTTGCTAAAATGCCTCTCAAGATCATGTAGATCATCACATTTGCATAGTATGGAAGGAAGATGAAATGCCTCATATGTAGGGGTTGTGGTGCTCAGTCTTTGCTTAAAAGCCCCCAAAGAACTGCTGCTTTGGCTTGGTGGTCATTTAGTTCTTGTCCAAGTTCATCATGGAGGGATGATATGTGATTAGCTCTGTACTTAATAGTTGCCTTAGCTTGAAAAAAAATCATGTTCTCATATCCAAATTTCACCCATCTAATGGTTGCTCGTTGTTTCCCGTATATATTTTGTAGAGAGAGAAGCTTCAGATATTGTCCTTTCAGAATATTCCTACCATTCCATTCCTCCAGAGTGAGTTCTCTGTGTTCTTCCATGATGTCCAAAAGCAGTATAAGTTGATTGCAGTCACTAACATTGGCTGCCAGATTAGAAAGTGTTTTAGACCAGATTTTCAATCGTTTCCTGAGCCGCTTGAACTTGGTTGTGATTCTTTTGGCACTATCATGTTCATCGACATCTTGTCTCTAGGTGCTTTGAACCACTTCTTTGAAATCACTACGGTGAATCTAGAAATTCTCAAATATGAATAGGTTTGATCTAGGAATAGCAGTACCAATCAGTCTTAACAACACAAGGGACATGGTCTCAAATGGGTTTAGCTAGAGCCAAGGTTGAAGTATCTGGATAACTAAGGGTCCAAGATTCAAAGGAGAATATCCAGTCTATTTTTTCAAGCAGAGAAGCAGTTTGCATGTTATTCCAGGTATAATTCCTTCCTTTTAAAGGGATTTCCACCAGCCCCAAATTACTGATAGCATTAATGAATTGCAGCATATCATTATAATCCCCCTTGTCTATTTTTGTTCTCAAGGTATCTTATATAATTAAAATCACCAAGAATAATCGAGTCAATAGAGTTTGGGGCTTGAATATGATAGAACCAATCCATGAACTCTGATTTTTCATCTGCCTGGCATGGCCCATAAATGTTTGTTAAAGTCCAAGTGGCCCCAGATTGCACAGATGTGAGTTGAACTGAGAGTGAGAATCGATGTGCTGGCGTCGACGTAAGTCATGTGAAGGTGTGTCTCCAACAGATCTTTCTGAATCTGGTCGGCTTTGGTCGTCAGTGGATCCATCGGATTCGGTTGACATTCGTGTATTTAGAGTATCTATTGGCTCTTTTAGGCGTCTTCTTCTTCGGGGCGGCAATTTGCTACACATATCACTGTCGTTGGCATCCTCTGGTCTACATCGATGACTTCCTAGCCGACATTTCTACAAGCTCATGTGTTTAAAAAAAATGCTGCGGCCCAGAGGTGGCATCGAGCTTTGCTTACGAAGCACCACTGATTGATGCAGGAGGAAGAAGAAGACTTCGGCGCTCCTAAAGATTTGGATGTAATTTTTTGTAGCAGTGTGTTTTTATGGACTTCTGATATTTTTTGAGCCCCTACTTGTGATACTGGGTCCTGATAACGCCCACACGTGTGGCATACTAGACATCCGCCCACACACCGTGTGTGGCGTGAGCAGGAGGCAACCCACATGGGCTGTGTGTGGGCGAACATTAGAATTACCCACACGTGTGGGCGCAGCTACTTCGTGCCACACATCCAACAATTACTACTCATCCCCACCCCGCGCATGTGGCACGAAGCAAATGTGCCCACACGTCCTGACGCAGCTACGTTAGGTACCCGTGAGATGACGATTTAGTTGCCATCTAGGATGGCAGATGTAGTTATCCGGGATGACAAATGTAGTTGTAAAAGCATGTCAACTCTTTCTGTTTTGGTTAACTATAGTTGCCATGTCTAATTTATGATAGTTGCCGCGTGTAATCAAATCATAGTTGTCGTGTGTGATTAAGTACTTGCCAGATATGGTCAAACAATAGTTGCCATGTGTGTTTACCTAGTTGCCACGTGTGGTCCAACCATAGTTGCCATGCATGGTTAATCATAGTTGCCAAGTGTGTTTATTCTGGTTGCCACGTACGCGCAACTGCAGTTGCCGTCTAGCAACGAATCTTAGTTGCCATATATGTTTACCTAGTTGCCACGTACGCGCAACTGCAGTTGCCATCCAACAACGTACGGGTGGCGTGTGGGCGAAAAGCAGTTCGCCCACACGCGCGTGGACTAGGTGGTGGTTGTGTGGGCAGAAACTAATTCGCCAACAAGCGGAGCTGGCAAACCGCGTGCTGCGGGGCGTGTGGGCGAACTCTCCAACGCCCACACACACGATAATGCCCACGTAGCACTCAGATTCTAATAGATTTCTTTAAGATTCGTGCAAAACAGAATTAACATGGATTAAGGCGTGTGGGTGATGCAAACATACCACACGTGTGGGTGTTATCATTTGGGTAATATAAAGCCTTCGGCCTTTTTAAAGGAAAAAAAAACAGGGCGCCACAGTCCTCGACGAAATATTATTTGCCTTTTTACTGGCTGAAATGTCGTGCCATACAATACAGTGTGTCGCCCCGGTGGGTTCATCCTATACGAGATCATATTCCTTTCATTATTTGCCTTTTCCTCCTTGAGCCTTCGCGACTTGGTCGCAATGGATCACATCCAACTACGAACCCTGATAAGCTTAAGGCTAATACAATATGAGAGATGCATTGGCAGCCATCGCACCAAACAACTGTGACATGATTATGAGATCGACGGTCTCCCAAACAAAGCCCCGCTTATTTTTGTCTTGTTTCCACGGAAAGAAGAGTTGGCCCTAATTGGCACTCGATCATCTATATATTTATTCAAGATCATAATATCTAAGACTAAATTCAGATAGGCCACTGCTAGGCGTAAGCCGACTGATCCTGGGAAAGGATCAGCCGCCTCGCCAGCCGTAGATTCGCCCTGATTAGGACGGTTTGATCTCCTGTGGAGTTGACCACGTCCTTGCTCCAACCCCACCTGTTCATTCTTTCCGCAACGCCTCCGCAACAGCTCCCAGCGCATGCTCGCGCGTAGCTCCGGTCAGGGCATCAGCTTGCCGTCCCGTAGCACCCGCGCCGGCAAAGCTTGAATGACAGCCCAGCGAAGCGACATTGCAGCCCTGACGACCCGGCGACGCTTCAACGCAGCAGCGGTGACGCCCAGTGAAGCTCCAGCTGTGCAGCTCCGGCCTCGGCGGCGCTCCATTGCAGCCCCGGCAACCCCGGCGGCACTTCAACGCAGCACCGGCGACCCTCCGTGAGGCTTCATTGCAGCCCGACGACTCCGGCAGCGCTCCATTGCAGCTCCGGCGGCGCTCCATTGCATTGACGGCGAAGTTTAAACGACCCCGGCGACCTCGGCGGTGCTTCAATACAGCACAGGCGACACTCCGCGAAGCTCCATTGCAGCTCCAGCAACCCCGGCGGCGCTCCATTGCAGCCCCGGCGACTTCGGCGGCACTTCAACGCAGCACCGACAACGTTCCGCGAAGCTTCATTGCAGCCCGGCGACTCCGGCAACGCTCCATTGTAGCACTGGCGGCGCTCCATTGCAGCGCTGGCGGCGAAGCTTCAACGATCCCGGTGACCTTCCATTGCAGCGATCGGGCTGCTGCATCATGCCGCCGCCGTGCCACATGGCCAGTTGGAGGAGGTCGGCGCCGCCAGGGCCCTGCTGCTGCTGCTGCATCGGGTACCCGCCGTCGTCGCTCGAGGAGCTGCCACCGGCAGCCCACGGGCCGGAGTCCACGCGCGCGGTCTCGACGACCGCGCCGCCCTCGCCCGTCGGCGGCAGCCCGAGCGCCCTCCGCCTCCCCGCGGCGGCCGCCATCGCGGCGTCGACGGGCCCAAGCAGCTCGCGGAGCTCGTCCAGCGTCATCCGGCCCAGCTCGGCGTGCGGCGCGGCGATCGCGTCGGGCCCGCCGTGGCGCACCCGGGCCAGCTTGGTCCGCTCTTTGACCAGCAGGCCCTCGAGGTAGCCGCGGTGCACGTCCAGCGTCAATGGGGTTGCTGCGGCGAAGCACGCAATGGCGACATGCGGATGCTGTGATGCAACACGCGGCGGCCATGGCGGGTGCTTCGTCGTCTACAGCACCGTCGGTCACTATTGCAGCCCCTGATGGGAGCTTCACCATGTAGAATCGCACGATGGGGGGATTGGCCGGCGTGCCTCTTCCCTGCAGCAGCAGATGAGGGGAGAGCCCATGGAGGGGAAAGGGAGGAAGAAGAAGATGAGGAAGACGAGTGGAGGGGAGCGCATAGGAAAGGATAAGGTGGGCTGAGAGGGGCACGTGTCGACACCTCGAGGAGGCTTAAGCCGCGCTATAATCAGCCGGTTGATTTTAATACTTTTCCATTCAGATACCAGCGGCGACCTTGCTTGCTCAACAGATCAACTCAAGTCCGCCCTGCCTTAGGTGCAGCTGCGTGCGCTGTCAACCAAAGGCATTATCCGGTTCTTCCAGAAGCTTAACCCTCAGCTTACAAATCGGTCCCCGATGGCGCCATTAATGCTCAGTTGCTCACAAGCATTTCACACAAGTCGCAAGCATTGCACGCACGAAGCCTTCGAACAGCGATGTCGTCGCCGTCGTCGTCAGTGGACCTCCCGTGGCAGGCGCGCGGCGGCGGTGTCTTTGACGTCGGGCAGGGCAGCGCGCTGGTGCTCGCGTCATACCCGGTGCTCCTGCTCCTCGTCCTCCTCTCCGCCTTCGTCAGGTACGTGTGGATCGCGCTCGCGCTCTACTGCGCGATCCTGTTCCTGCTCTCCTGCACCGGCCGCCTGCTCACCGGGCCGGTGGTGTTCGTGAAAGACGACGCCACGGCGGCCGTCGAGCGGGGCGGCCTATCACAGGCGTCCATTGCGGCCATCCCGGCATTCGTGTACGGTGCCGCTGCCGGCGACGGCGAGGCCCAGTGTGCGGTGTGCCTGGAGGCTCTGTCCGGTGGGGAGAAGGCGCGGCGGCTGCCGGTGTGCACGCACACGTTCCACGTTGGGTGCATCGACATGTGGTTCCACTCGCATGCAACGTGCCCGGTCTGCCGCTGCCATGTCGAGCCGCCCAAGGCCGGCAAGATGGCGCCGTTGCCACCAGAGCCGCCTCTGCCGCCGGTGTAGTTGTTGGTGGCTGCACCACGGCTGTGCAGGACATAAGATTGTACAGATTTACAGTAGATTTGAGTTGCCTCACTGCCTCATTATCGTCGTCTTGGTACTCTGCTGACCATCGAATGCCGTGTACTCCGTACTCCCTGTATCCAAAAATACACTGCTTATTAGACTTTTTAAAAGTCAAACTTTGTAAATTTTGATCAAGTTTATTAAAAAACATCAGCATTTAAAATACCAAATTAATAGCAATAGTTTCATCATGAAATATATTTGTATCTATATTGTACTACATCTGTACCAAAACATAAGACGTTTTGCAGTTTAATTCGAACTACAAAAACATCTTATATTTTGATACAGAGGGAGTATATACCGGTATTTTTTTTAATGAATTTGATCAAAGTTTATCACATAAAAAATACTTGGTCAAAGTTTATGAAGCTTTGTTTTGGGCAAAACCAATGCATGTTATACTGTGTGCACAATCTTTGTGAAATCTTTCACTTTTTCTGAGATACTATCAAATCTCTAAAATAGTCACATTTTGTGCATTGCTAATTTTGATACAAAAAATATCTTATGATAACGACAACCTAATCACGAACCCCTAAAGATCAGCCCAATCAAAACGCTTTTGATCCTGTCAGAGTAGACTTGGATAGTTAACGAGAAAGCGGAAAGTCAATTTGGCTCCCAGGAGCATGCTCCCGGGCCCAAAAAAAATTTTGAAATAAAAAAACTCAAGACAAAAAACTTACGTTTATTTTGTCACATTCAAATGCTACCTGTAAATTTTGAGGCAAAAAGGTTAAGCATTTTGTCTTGTGCAAGAAAATAAATTAAACATCAAAAGTTAGCCCAAAATGTCACCCCAATTTTATTTTTATTTTCTGCCAACGAAACTCCGCCGCTCTGTTTCGCATGAAAATTGTCATGCATGCTTACTAACACAAACATCTACAAAAAAATCCAGAAATATTTAATATCTTTTTTGGTGTTATTGTTCACGAGGGAGCATGTGTTCCCGGGAGCCAAAACGCCAGCCCCGTGAGAAAGCAACTTCTTTTGTGAGACGAATAGTGTTATGGTATACACGCGAAGACTAGTATTCATTTGTTTCCGAGGTTGCATGGCCCTAAGTATTCTCACTTTTGTTATTTTTAAGTTGCCTAAAATTTATTTGAATTAAAACCACGTTAGTTATTTTGGGACAGAGGGAGTTTCTTTTTACTCACATTTTGTATCCCCTCCTTTTTTTATTTGTGTTGTTTTATTTGCACATGAAATGATGAAATGCAATTCATCATCGATGTGTCGATTAACGATTAATCTTCAAGTTGATGTTTTCTTTCGGAATATTGTGTACAATGTAGATATATACATGCAAGTCGCATGTAATTTGTGTGCAAAATCATATTGCCGTCCAAAGTTATACAACTATATAGTTGTTCTTGTATATTGTGGAATAGTGCAAGTTATATACAACCCGTGTGCAAGTTTATATTATCATTTGTCTTGAGTTTTCTTTCCTTCGTTTTGTTAAGGTAATAACAATGGGATGCGGATTTGGTGAACATGGGTGCGCGCGCACCTTTTATGAATAGTAAATTTAAAAATGCTAGAAAAAATAAAAAAGAATCTGAATTTACTTTTTTAATATACATAGTTAACCGGTATATTCGCATATGAAGTTTCATTAAAAAATTACATCCATGATAATCTGGGTAGAAATGACAAAATCAAAGCTAATTGAAGCTATATTAAAAAACACTGTTTAATGAATAGTATGGTCGCATTTGTATTTTTCTTCACTAAGAATAACATGGGTGTCAATTGTCAATACATCATGAAACTTCACACATGAGTATAATGATTAACCAAGGTTCATACCCGCGAAATTTCAGAATTTTATTATTTTTTCTAATATTTTTTATGAATTTACTATTCATGTGAGTGCGTGTGCACCCATGTTTACCTTTATATTTTTGAATAACAATGTCATTAATTTATTCTATCTTAGATATTTTTTAATTTTTTTGTTTTCTTTAGTTTATGAACTTGTGTACGGTCCTAAGAAAAAAGATGAATGTGGGTGTAGATTACTCCTCCGTATTTGAAGGTTAAAGTTAATATGTTCACAGATGCGGTAACTTTAATCAAGTGCACCACCCCATACGTGATTTCGTCCCCCTCCCCCCCCCTCCCCCCCCACCCGCCCCGCACCAGCCCCCCTCCTTTCCGGCACTACCTCTCCGTATGTCTGCCGCCGATGGGCCAGCCGATGTGGCCGCGCTACACGTGAGGTTGGCAACGGCGGGGCGGACTCGCCCACCCCCACTCGTCCCTACGCGTTGTGGGCCCTCCTTCCTGCCAGCCCCACACCGGATCCGGTGTGCCATGGGCTATCCCTCCTCCAGCTGTTGCACGACATCCGACCATCTTACTCGGCGGCGCGGGCGCGCCCGCGTGTGTCCACGCCCTGGCCTGCCTATGGCCCTGCACTGGCGCTGCCCCCTTCTTGTTGTTGTTCGCTGGGGCGGGCAATGCCCTTGGGGGAGGTGGCCGGGGTTCGGTCCAACCTACATGCAGGCCACCCTCCATCCCCGACGGGGCCTCCTTCGAGCTACGGTGACGACCCCTATGTCCGTCTGTCTGTGTGTGTGGGGGGGGGGTCACGACGATCCTCATAGGGCTGGTGAATCTTCGCGATGGATTTTTATCGACATCGCATCGATCCTGACGTCCATGGACCTGCGTTCTCCAGTGTCCTTAGTCTGTCGGTGTCGGTACCATGACCATTGGATTCATGCACCCAACTGCGGACGGGCCACAGTAGCCTCCCTGTCAGGAGGAACAACAAGCGAAGCTCTCCGGCAACCAGACCACCACCCTGGATCAATGGTAGTATGCAGATCTTCGTGAAGACTCTTACTGGCTACAACATCCAGAAGAAATCCACATCTCATTGTGGATTCAAGACCGTGGTAGTATGCAGATCTTTGTCAAGATCTGTCATATCTCACTACATCAGCAACAAGGTGCGCCATGGGAAGTTGCCCAAGCGACCCGGCTACGATTGAAGCCTAGGACAGACCCGGGAACAACTGCTACATCCGGCAACGCCCGCTCCATCTGGCCCGAATCCGGCAAGCAAGAACAACAAGCAATGTAGCGTGCCAGTCTGTACACACAGATCTTGTGCGAGACGCGGCAAGTGTACAGGCGTGCAAGTGGAGTTAAGTAGTGCGGGGGTTAATTCACCACTTCACTCACGAGGCGGCGGACACCCATGTTAGTACGAGTCACGCTAACACCAGGTAAATAGTTAAAGTGGCAGTGAAAAGATGGGTGTTCTTCCCGGAAGCTAAGAATACAGTGAAACCTAGCCATGCATTCAATGTTTTTACCTACTTCGTGAGAGGGAGGTATAGACTGCCATAGCTGTTGTGGTACCCCTTGAACTATAAACGCAGGATCGGGCTACTGAAAGAGGGACCGGTTGGACACTTAGTAGATATGAAAAGGGACCGGTTGGACACTTAAGAGTTCAAGGCATCATTTCCCCTTCCCGGGAAAGGCTTGTAGCTCTCTGTCCACCACCATAATCAAAACCAAAAAAAGCAGAAGTAGCGCATTACGCAACATGCGGCCCAAACCTAGGTAGATCATCGTGTGCTCCATGTATTTTTCTATTGGTGTTGATCCACGCTTTGCGCCCCACGCCATGAATCGGCAAAGGAGCACCTTCTGTCCTTGGTGTCTCGCGTGTGCAGAGCACACGCGCAATGACAACAGGCGTCCTCTATCGACACTGTTTCATTCCCGGCGAATTGGTTGTTACGTCCCTTCCAGCTTTGGTTCGCCGACATTCTGGTGGCTCCACCTCCGGTAGTACGGATCAGTGTTCCCTTCAGGCTCCGGATTGCTGGCGGTTGCTACCTTTTGAGCACTGCGTTGGTTTTCCTTTGAAGAGGAAAGGGTGATGCAGCAAAGTAGCGTAAGTATTTCCCTCAGTTTTTGAGAACCAAGGTATCAATCCAGTAGGAGACTACACGCAACTCGCCTCGTACCTACACAAACAAATAAGAACCTTACAACCAACACGATAAAGGGGTTGTCAATCCCTTCACGGCCACTTGCAAAACTGAGATCTGATAAAGATAATAAGATAAATATTTTTGGAATTTTTTTATGATATAGATTGAAAGTAAAGATTGCAAAGTAAAATAGATTGAAACTTATATGATGGAAAATAGACTCGGGGGCCATAGGTTTCACTAGTGGCTTCTCTCAAGATAGCATAAGTATTACGGTGGGTGAACAAATTACTATCGAGCAATTGATAAAAAAGTGCATAATTATGAGAATATCTAGGCATGATCATGTATATAGGCATCACGTCCGTGACAAGTAGACCGAAACGATTCTGCATCTACTACTATTACTCCACATATCGACCGCTATCCAGCATGCATCTAGAGTATTAAGTTCATAAGAACAGAGTAATGCATTAGGCAAGATGACATGATGTAGAGGGATAAACTCAAGCAATATGATATAAACCCCATCTTTTTATCCTCGATGGCAACAATACAATACGTGCCTTGTTGCCCCTGCTGTCACTGGAAAAGGACACCGCAAGATTGAACCCAAAGCTAAGCACTTCTCCCATTGCAAGAAAGATCAATCTAGTAGGCCAAACCAAACTGATAATTCGAAGAGACTTGCAAAGATAACAAATCATACATAAAAGGATTCAGAGGAGATTCAAATATTGTTCATAGATAATCTTGATCATAAACCCACAATTCATCGGATCTCGACAAACACACCGCAAAAAGAATTACATCAAATAGATCTCCAAGAAGATCGAGTAGAACTTTGTATTGAGATCCAAAGAGAGAGAAGAAGCCATCTAACTAATAACTATGGACCCGAAGGTCTGTGGTAAACTACTCACACATCATCGAAGAGGCTATGGTTGATGTAGAAGCCCTCCGTGATCGATTCCCCCTCCGGCGGAGCGCCGAAAAAGGCCCCAAGATGGGATCTCACGGGTACAGAAGGTTGCGGCGCTGGAAATAGGGTTTCGTGGTGCTCCTGGATGTTTTCAGGGTATATGAGTATATATAGGAGGAAGAAGTAGGTCGGTGGAGCTGCGAGGGGCCCACGAGGGTGGGGGGCGCGCCTCCCTGCCTCGTGGCCTCCTCGCTTCTTTCTTGACGTCCACTCCAAGTCCCCTGGATCACGATTGTTCCAAAAATAACTCTCCCGAAGGTTTCATTCCGTTTGGATTCCGTTTGATATTCCTTTTCTGCGAAACACTGAAATAGGCAAAAATAATAATTTGCACTGGGCCTTCGGTTAATAGGTTAGTCCCAAAAATAATATAAAAGTGCTTAGTAAAGCCCATTAAACAATCAAAAATTATAGATACGTTGGAGACGTATCAAGCATCCCCAAGCTTAATTCCTACTCGTCCTCGAGTAGGTAAATGATAAAAACATAATTTTTGATGTGGAATGCTACCTAACATAATTCTCAATGTAATTTTTTTTATTGTGGCATGAATGTTCAGATCCGAAAGATTCGATACAAAAGTTTAATATTGACATGGAAATAATAATACTTCAAGCATACTAACAAAGCAATCATGTCTTCTCAAAATAACATGGCCAAAGAAAGTTATCCCTACAAAATCATATAGTCTGGCTATGCTCTACCTTCATCACACAAAGTATTTAATCATGCACAACCCGATGACAAGCCAAGCAATTGTTTCATACTTTTGATGTTCTCAAACTTTTTCAATCTTCACGCAATACATGAGCGTGAGCCATGGACATAGCACTATATGTGGAATAGAAGGGTGGTTGTGGAGAAGACAAAAAGGAGAAGATAGTCTCACATCAACTAGGCGTATCAACGGGCTATGGAGATGCCCGTCAATAGATATCAATGTGAGTGAGTAGGGGTTGCCATGCAACGGATGCACTAGAGCTATAAGTGTATGAAAACTCAACAAAAGAAACTAAGTGGGTGTGCATCCAACTCGCTTGCTCACGAAGACCTAGGGCATTTTGAGGAAGCCCATCATTGGAATATACAAGCCAAGTTCTATAATGTAAAATTCTCACTAGTATATGAAAGTGACAACATAGGAGACTCACTATTATGAAGATCAGGGTGCTACTTTGAAGCACAAGTGTGGTAAAAGGATAGTAACATTGTCCCTTCTCTCTTTTTCTCTCACTTTTTATTTGGGCCTTTTCTCTTTTTTAAGGATTTTTATATATGTGCCCCTGGTTCCTTAGCTCTACTCATTCATCCCCGCGCTCTTAACTTTTGCTCAATTTTCCCCACTCCCTTGCCAGAAACCCTCATAACTGGGCACAACGGACGTTGCCGTCGGGTCAAAGGCTTGACCGTTAACTTTGACTAGTGGGGCCATGCTGGATTGTGTCGTCCGTTTGAGCTGACAAGTGGGGCCGCGTTGGGTGGTGTCGCTGTTGGACCGTTGGGCCAAGGTTTCGTTGGGCCGTCCCTTGCATTAAACGTCTGCGCGCGCCGCCGGGACAGAAGCCTGTTATGCATGCACCGAGCAAACCCTTCATGCATGCATCGATCGAGCATGCATGCGCCGATGCCACGATCCCTGCATGCGCCCACCGAGCCTGCATGCGCCGATGCGTCCGCCACGATGCACTGACCGAGCAGCTTTCTTGCACGCCAGCCGCCACGGATGCAGCGACGGTCACTACCGCTGGTTCCTCTCTTCTAGCTAGGTGGCTACATATTTGTGGATTGTGTAAAAAAAGAGCCACTCCCTTGCTTAGTTGTACTCATTCATCCCTACTAACAAAGCTTGCTTGCATGCACTAGGTGGTTACTAACAAGGGAACCCTACTAGGAAGCCGAGCTCTCTAAGAAAATAATCAACAAATATGTAGTCCCAATATGTAGATAGGGCCAACAAGCCCATAGCACGATCACATAGCTCAAACTAGGAAGAACTTAATAATAGAATAGATAGAAAACTTAATAATAGAGTTTAAGAAAAGGGCCAACAAGCCCAAAGCAACTCCAACATAGTTCAATTACAACTTAACATAAAATACACTAAAAAAGATAGGGGTTTAGAACCCTAGCCGCCGCCTTCTCCACCTCGCTCCTCCTCCGGGCGCCCTTTTCATTGCTCCTCCGGGGCGTTGTCGATGGGGTACGGAAGAGTGTGCATGCGCATCGCGGTGGGGAAGATGTTGTTGTACTCCGTGAACCTGTTGTGGGTGGTGAAAGCGATGAACTCGGAGCCGCACCAAAACACCCGGCCGAGGAGGTAGAAGGCGTCGAATGTGTTGGTGAAGTGGGCAAGGAGAGCAACCACCACCCGGTTTTGGATGACCTCCTCGACGCGGAACATCGTTGGAGATCCCCTCGGGAGGTGGTGGTAGCCGGACGCGATGAAGAACTCAGTGAAGTTCCTTGCGGTCCTCAGCCTTGATATCGCCCACACACGCAGTGTGCGATCAACGTACACGCTGGTAGGGTAGAGCCTCTCCGGCACGGTGGGTGGGAAGCGGTAGGTTGGTCCGGTGTACTGCATGGCTGAGGGATGTGCAGAAGACGGAGAAGGGGTCGAAGAGAAAGAAGGGCAGATGGATGAGGGATGGCAGAGGCATAGGGTGGCTTAAATAGCTGTAGTGCTACGTGTTATTTGGCCGTGGCAATAACGGGGTCAAATGTGAAGTAACCCGTTTTCAAACCCACTGCAACATCGGGAGTGTACACGCGTGGGAAATGATGGTTTGAAAAAGAAGAAGAAAAAGAAGCTAATTGCACGCGTGGGAATCCGTGGTCATATATATTATATGAACAAAAAGAGACAATTTTTGAATAGTTTGTGGCCATTTTGCATGATAAAAATAAATTTGGCCCTTAAAAATTGGTCATTTGCTACGCAATGTCAATTGATTTCAAATGATGGAAAAATACAGAGCCAACATCTTCACAAAAAACAGAGCAAACGATGTAAAAAACGACGCAAAAATACAGAGCCAGCACATTCACAAAAAAGGCAAACGATGCAAAAAAAACGACGCAATTCGATGGCCCAACCAGAGTTTGGTTTCCTTTTAGGCCCAATAATGTTTTTTTTCACGGAGTCAGTGGTGGGCGAGCAGCCGAGCCCAACGAATAGGATCACCTCTCGCGGATCACCCCATGATCCAACGATGCGGAGCCGTCCTTGTGATCCAACGGCACGGAGCCTGCACACAGCCAGCCCACCTAGTTCCTTCTAGAAGGCCAGATCTGAGGGATGTCGCTTGGCGCGAGGGTTTGATCGGACGGCTAACGTTGGGAGCTAGGGTTAGGCGAAACCCCGCGGGGTTTTGAGGGGTTTTGAGCTGGTCAACGGGGTTTCGAAGGCTTTGACTGAGCATAACTAATTTTAAAAAATCGAAAAATATGAAACCTTCGCCGTTCGTCGTTTTATAAGACACACTAACGAGGAAAAATACTAAACTTGGTCTATGGTCATTTTCATGAAAAAAACCTAGCTGGCACGATCGAGGTCAAATGAGCACCATTAATTTAAAAAAATCAAAAAAATATAAAACCTGCGCACAATGTTGTCTTATGTGACATGTTACCAACCAAAAATACTAAACTTGGTCTATGGTCATTTTCATGAGAAAACCTTCACACATATGAGCTATCACCTACATGATTTCATAGAGTTCAAGGAGAGGAGGTGGTGTTACCTTCTGTTTTTTTAAAAAAAAATCACTAAACCTTTATTTTAAAGTGAATAAGAAGGATCTGTAGTTAGTTTTCCATTTTCATATTTCAAAACTTGGCCTATAGTTTTTATATTAATGTTGTCTTATCTGATATGTTACCAACCAAAAATCATAAACTTGTCCTATGGTCATTTTCATGAGAAAACCTTCACACATATGAGCTATCACCTACAAGATTTCAAAAAATATGAAGATTAATTCAATAGGTGTTAATAAAAAACATTTGGCCCATTTAGAGTAGGCCCAAAAAAACTTGATTACAAATGGGTTGTTTATCCTAGCCTGGGAGCTTATTTGGAGCACATTTCTCAAATTCAAATTTCTTTGACCTCCTCTAAATCACCTCACATTTTGCACACATGATCTCCTACACAAACATAGATAATTTATAATACATCTTCATTAAAATGTTGTTTTTTGCTCTGTTATTGGAATATTTGATAAAAGGGAACCCTTGATAAAATGATGGATTGCAGCATATTTGCAGCATATGTGTGATCATTGCAGCACCTGAACTTTCAAAACACTGAAACAAATCATAGCAGATAAATTTAAAAACACAAAAATACCCAACATAGATAGCCACAAGCATATAAAATTCATCGAACCACCAAAAGGTAACCCACATCCTGTTCACAAACATAGTTCACCCACATAGTTCAGCAAACAACCTAAAGTACTTAAAACACATCATAACATCATAACATCAGGGAAGGGGAGACGGGACTTTGGCTAGGGCAGCATGCTGCCCCATGATCTTGTAGTCCTCGCCATGGATGGCCACATCTTCTGCATGAGCTAGAAGGTGAACGAAGCGGCCGGACTTTGGCTTTGGCTTGGTGGTGCAGTAGGGGCAACGCCAAGTTTTGGTCTTGCTCTTGTAGTAGTAATCCACGCCCTTGATCCTGATCTTCTCCTCTTCCTTCTCTTTGAAGGAGGCGAAGTTGCCGCGGTCCACATCCACATCTTCCCCAGAGACATACTGCACACACGAATGAATTACATTAGTACATTATAGATTCATGGGAATACACCATGTCAAACGAACTAAATGAACAATCTAAATTTCAAGTAGGCTTACCTCATACTCTTCGTCGTCACCATACGCTGGATCGTACGGGTCGTCGAAAGTATAGTCTATCTTCCTCCTCTTCCCCCTACCATCATCCTCCTGAATATACAATTACATCCATCACTAGTAAATACATAAGCCAATTGAAAATTTAGATATGCATAGATGACACATTGATCAGAGGGCTAATATACTATGATCCTATTTACATTTTCCATTGTCATGCACACACATTGAACAATAGAGCTAATATAACTACATATTGAAATTTAGATATGCACACTTGATCATAGGGCTAATATACTATGATCCTATTTGCATTTTCCATTGTCATGCACACACATTGAACAACAGAGCTAATATAGCTACACATTGTGGACATATTGTGAACAACAGAGCTAATATAACTTGAATCAAATAACTTGAGTAGCATTAAAAACCCCAATCTGTGAGCACTAAAAACAAATCTAATAAGCATCATAGCATTAAAACCCCAATCTGTTCACAACATCTAGCATTTTTGCAACGAATTTATCCAAATCTAAAAACAAATCTAAAAACCCCAATCATTGCAGCACCTAAAATCATAGTTCACAACATTTAGCTAGCATTTTTGCAACGAATTTATCCAACAAACCCTAGTCCAAAAACCCCCACCCCCAACCCATACAAAAAACCCCGACCCATCCGTCAAACCAACTACTCTAACCATCTGAACTACTGTATGAATCACAATCGAACTAACTCTACAAGCTAAGCAAGTGCAAATACCTGCTCCTCCACGGCAGGCGGCGCAACGGGGGCATCGGGATGGACTGCGCCGCTCGACGCCGTCACCTTCTGCAGCGATGAGGTGGAGCCCGCCACATCCGCAGCGGTTGCGAGTTTCCCCGCACCGCCGTGGACGCCGCCGACATCCGCGGTCACCGCGCCCTGACCTTGCAGCTCCACCACATCTCCGGCCGCTATGTCGGCGTCGCCACGAGCGTCGGCCATCTGACAGATGGAGGCGATGAAGGTGAGGAAGAGGATGCGGTGGGGGAGAGCGAGACGGTGCGGTGGAGGCAGTGCGGGAGAGCGAGACAACGCCGGTGGGGGAGAGGAAGACGATGCGACAGCGAGGGGATTTGGGGAAAAATGGTAGGGGCGATGGAGGTGGTTGCCCTCTTTATATGATGGGACGTTTCGGGCATGTCCATGGACACGTGCTACCCCACGACCGCGGTCTTGCATGCGCCCACGTATACGCGGCCCCACTCGTCAGCTAACGGTCAAAACAATTGACCCGATGGCAACGTCCGTTATAACCAGTTATGAGGGTTTCGGGCAAGGGAGTGGGGAAAAGTGAGCAAAAGTTAACATAGTGGGGATGAATGAGTAGAGCTAAGGAACCAGGGGCACAGAAATAAAAATTTATTTATTTTGGCCGGAGTCTCATCCTGACTTATGGGGAAATCATAGTCTCCATCATCCTTTCCTCACATGGGACAATGCTCTAATAATGATGATCATCACACTTTTATTTACTTACAACTCAATACTTAGAACAAAATATGACTATATGAATGCCTTCGGCGGTGTACCGGGATATGCAATGAATCGAGAGTGACATGTATGAAAGAATTATAAGGGTGGCTTTGCCGCAAATACGATGTCAACTACATGATCATGCAAAGCAATATGACAATGATGAAACGTGTCATAACAAACGGAACGGTGGTAAGTTGCATGGCAATATATCTCGGAATGGCTATGGAAATGCCATAATAGGTATGTATGGTGGCTGTTTAGAGGAAGGTATATGGTGGGTGTATGATACCGGCAAAAAGTGCGCGGTATTAGAGAGGCTAGCAATGGTGGAAGGGTGAGAGTGCGTATAATCCATGGACTCAACATTAGTCATAAAGAACTCACATACTTGTTGCAAAAATCTATTAGTTATCGAAACGAAGTACTACGCGCATGCTCCTAGGGGGATAGATTGGTAGAAAAATACCATCGCTCGTCCCTGACTGCCACTCATAAGGAAGACAATCAATAAATAAATCATGCTCCGACTTCATCACATAACGGTTCACCATATGTGCATGCTACGGGAATCACAAACTTTAGAACAAGTATTTATCAAATTCACAACTACTCAACTAGCATGACTCTAATATCACCATCTTCATATCTCAAAACAATCATCAAGTATCAAACTTCTCATAGTATTCAATGCATTTATATGATAGTTTTTATTATACCCATCTTGGATGTTCATCATATTAGGACTAATTTTATAGCCAAAGCAAACTACCATGCTGTTCTAAAAGACTCTCAAAATAATATAAGTGAAGCATGAGAGATCAATAATTTCTATAAAATAAAACCACCACCGTGCTCTAAAAAGATATAAGTGAAGCACTAGAGCAAAATTATCTAGCTCAAAAGATATAAGTGAAGCATATAGAGTATTCTAATAAATTCCGATTCATGTGCGTCTCTCCCAAAAGGTGTGTACAGCAAGGATGATTGTGTTAAACTAAAAACCAAAGACTCAAATCATACAAGACGCTCCAAGCAAAACACATATCATGTGGTGAATAAAAATATAGCCTCAAGTAAAGTTACCGATAGATGAAGACGAAAGAGGGGATGCCTTCCGGGGCATCCCAAAGCTTAGCCTTTTGGTTGTCCTTGAATTTTACCTTGGGGTGCCTTGGGCATCCCCAAGCTTAGGCTCTTGCCACTCCTTATTCCATAATCCATCAAATCTTTACCCAAAACTTGAAAACTTCACAACACAAAACTCAACAGAAAATCTCATGAGCTCCGTTAGTATAAGAAAACAAATCACCACTTCAAGGTACTGTAATGAACTCATTCTTTATTTATATTGGTGTTAAACCTACTGTATTCCAACTTCTCTATGGTTCATACCCTCCGATACTAGCCATAGATTCATCAAAATAAGCAAACAACACACAAAAAACAGAATCTGTCAAAAACAGAACAATCTATAGTAATCTGGATCAAACGTATACTTCTGGAACTCCAAAAATTCTGAAATAAATTGGTGGACGTGAGGAATTTGTCTATTAATCATCTGCAAAAAGAATCAACCTAAAAGCACTCTCCAATAAAAAAGCGCTAAAGTTTCTGTTTTTACAGCAAGATCATAAAAACTTCACCCAAGTCTTCCCAAAGGTTCTACTTGGCACAAACACTAATTAAAACATAAAAACACATCTAAACAGAGGCTAGATAAATTATTTATTACCAAACAGAACCAAAAATGAAGAAACAAAAATAAAATTGGGTTGCCTCCCAACAAGCGCTATCGTTTAACGCGCCTAGCTAGGCATTGATAATTTTAATGATGCTCACATCAAAGACAAGAATTGAAGCGCGAAGAGAGCATCATGAAACACGTGACAAACACATCTAAGTCTAACATACTTCCTATGCATAGGCATCTTATAGGAAAACAAATTATCATAGAAAGCAAAAAATAGCATATGCAAGGAAGAGGAAAGAAACAATAGCAATCTCAACATAACAAGAGGTAATTTAGTAACATGAAAATTTCTACAACCATATTTTCCTCTCTCATAATAATTACATGTGGGATCATAAGAAAATTCAACAAAATAGCTATCATATAAAATATTTTCAACACGATCCACATGCACGCGAAGTTGACACTCTTCCAAAACAGTGGGATTAACATTAACTAAAGTCATGACCTCTTCAAACCCACTTTTATCAAAAATTTCATAAGATTGAAAATCCTCCAAATATGTGGGATCTAAAGTTGACACTCTTTCAAACCCACTTTCAATATTATTTCAAACACTATTATCAATCTCATATTCACCATGGGGCTTAAATAAATTTTCAAGATCATAAGAAGAATCACCCCAATCATGATCACTGCAACAAGTAGTAGACATAGCAAATTTAGCATCCCCAAGCTTAGGGTTTTGCATATTATTAGCACAATTGACATCAAGAGAATTTATAGTAAAATCATTGCAATCATGCTTTTTATTCAATGAGCTACCGTGAATCTCTTCATAAATTTCTTCATCACAATTTTCAGATTCACGGATTTCAAGTAAAACCTCATAAAGATAATCTAGTGCTCTCAAATCACTAGAAATTAGTTCATCATAATTGGATCTCTTAAAAAGATTAGCGAGGGGATGAGGATCCATATCAATAGATTTTTAGCAAGCGAAGACGCAAGCACATAGAAGGCACATGGCAACACAAGCAAACGAAAAAGACGAACGGAAGAAGGGCGAATAAAATGGCAAAGGTGAAGTGGGGGAGAGGAAAACGAGAGGCAAATGGCAAATAATGTATGTAACGACCGAACCTGATAAGATTCGAGTCTCTGTGCTCACTGTGCTAGTCCCTGGATCAATAACTAGCACACACAGTACAAGATGTAATATCAAAATAAACCACATGTCATAAAATTACATCATAGATCCAGAATTTACACATTACATACCTGCGTTGCTCAAGGCTAGCTCATAACAAAAATACAGCGGAAAAGCGAATAAATCTTCATGAAATCCATCAACACCACAGTCAAATGTCGAGTATAGACATCGTAACCCTACATCGTATCACTCACTCGTCGTATAAAATCTGCAACATGAAACGTTGCAGCCACGAAGGGTCAATACTTTAAATGTATTGGCAAGTCACACAAGGAATGATATAACAGGCCTACATCTACATGCAAGGTATAACAAGAGGATAGTGGTGGTTTGTTTTGCAGAAAAGCCAATTTTTCCCTGATAACTACATAATAGTCAAATTTTAATTATGTCTTGCTACAATTAAATACATATGGTTGAATTGGGCAATCCAATTCCAACCTACCCATTATTAAGTTTCCCAACAAATTTATTAAGTGTCACATCTGTCAAGATCATCCAACAACTGTAATGGCATAGTGGCTCAAATTTACCCATAACCGGGGGCACGGCTAATCATGATTAGTTTTAATACTCTGCAGAGTTTAGTACGCTTTACCCACTGGACCCAATCCGAAGATTGAGACAAAGTCTTTCAGAAGAGGTTCCCTTAACCACCTGACGGCCACATCCCACCTACATATGCTACATCTGTCGACATTGTCTGGGCAAGGGTTCCAACAACTCATCAACTAAGCCAGAGCCCATATAGCCAGTGGCCGCACATGGAAGCTAGTCACTAAGTCTGTCTGATCTTTTTTAGCCTGAGCGGCATTCCACTTAGGGTGCACTCTCATGGGCGCATAGCCTTAGAAAAGGTGCAAGACCCCACGATGCGTTCCCTCAACACCAAGCAATACCACTTCCGCCCAGAGGTGAATTAAATTCTTAATTACTACCCATAGTTATATATATAATCCTCACATAATTTCGATGAATACAGGAACCAATCCCCGTCTACATAGCATAGCAAGAATACACTACCACGGTCTACAATAAGGCCATACTAAGCTGAAACTTAGTAGCAAACCTACACATGCATAATATAGTAATGTGATATATATAACTACATGCATAGAAAAATAATAGGTTGAAGTATGATCAAGGTGTAACTTGCCTGTAAGTTTGATGAAGGTCGTCGCACTCACAATTCCTGATAATTTCTACTCGTCACGCTCCGAGTAATCTATCGCAATCAAAGAACCCAAATCAATAACCATGCCATATATAAGAACCAAATAACAACAAAACAAATATGGCAAGGTTGGGCAACATCAATATATATATGCTTAATATATAATATAGGTTTAAAGTATAATATAGGGTCTAACGGTAGTATAAGGTGACAGGTGAAGGAATGAACTCAAAAGAGTCAATGGATGATAATTGTTGATATATAATATTATATTTGAGATAGTATGGAACATGGTCGAAAGTATACGAAGAAACACACATGGTGTTTAACAGATCACATATGACATAAGAATTTATTTGGAATAGAATCAATTGAAAACGTCTACAACACAAGTTATAGTGATATAAAGTTTCAATTGAATTTGAATTTAAAACAGATCAGAAATATTTGAATATTGAGTGTACAGGATATGATCAGCAAGTATTTGGTACAAGTGTTCATAGGCAAAAGGAATCAATTAACTTGGACAAATAGTTTGAAAGATATGACCTCCAGATGGTTGAATTCAAATTTGAACAGTTCAAACGTGTGAAATTTTGGTTCCAACATATTCTCCTGGTCTCTATGAGTACACAGGAAAAAGAGTCGATGAATTTGGATATACGGATCAAAAATCATAGCAAAACGGAAATTGGATCAAAATCTACCCCAAAAACTGTGCCACGGCAGCGTTTTTGCTGCTGCAGCTGCTGTGGGCTGAGGTGGTGCCATGTGGCAGCATGCTATTGCACAATACTGGTTCAGGCTGGAATTAAACATGAACATTAGACTAAGTCACGATCAACAGTGGAGGTTCTATCAATGATAGGGTTTCGAGGGGCGGTGAATGCTCACCGGAGTTGTCGCCGAAGTCGGGCAAGATGGCGGCGCTCGGCTCTGATCGAACGGGGCACCGCACCCATTGGTGAAAGGAGTTGGGGGAAGATGCCCGTGGATGAGGCGGAGCACAACGAGTACAGGTGTGCCCACGAAGTCAACTTTGGCGTCCTGGAACAACGACAATGAACAACTGAAGTGGAGGTGGCGACAGCGAGCTTCGGATTTGTTGAGGAGTTCGATTTGGTGCGATCATGGGCAAAATCAAAGGGGAGGGAGGTGCATGAGGTTTCCTCGCAGACTATGGAGTGCACGGAGAGGGGCCGGGCTTACTGGACTGGCCGAAGTCGTCCGTCAGAGTCACTGGAGTTGAACGAGACGGCGGAGCTTCCTGAGCTTCGTGCAGTCGATTTCTAGGGAGACCTGGAGCGGAGGTTGGGGAAATCGGACGAGGAGATCGACGGGATTCTACCGGTGTCCGCGGATTGGAGAGGGGTGTCAGGGTTTGCGCGAATCACGCGTGGTCCGATCCTGCCGTGGCGGCGTTGACGTGCGGGAGCAGGAGACCGAGTGGAGGTAGGGGATGAGCTGCGGGTCCCGCGAGTCAGTCGAACGGGGAGAGGAGAGAGGCTGGCAGGTGGGGCGATGCTGGCGTCAGCGCTGGCGCGTGCGTCCACGCGGCTGGGCTGTGCTGGCTTCGGCCTGTTGGGCCTGCTGCTGCGACTGCGCGCTGTGCAAGCGGCGGAGAGGAACTGGGCCGACGGGGTAGCTGGGTAGGATAGGTTTAGAGATTTCTCTTTTTTTTTTAATATACAGAAATGATTTTGGCTCCATAAATGATCCAAATCATTTTATAAAAAAATACCAAGACATCCAAAAAAACAAATATAGTTACATACAGCTTAGTGAACATTTTCCAGTCCAAAATACTTATAAAAAACATATAATATTTTTGTAAACTTTACTTTGACACCTATAAAATGTTCCACGAAATATTTTTGAACTCCAGAGAAAGATTCAACTAAAATTTAAACATTTCCAACTCTTTAATATTAAAGGAGTCATATTACCTTCCCTCTTATGATTTTTTTTGTTCGAATTGTTTTAAATTCTAAAAATCCAACATGAAGAATGTTTGGTCACTTTCCAATTTAATTATTGAGGAAGTCATGTCATCCTCTCTCATTAATGAATTGGAAATATGCTGAATATTCTCAAACCCAAAATAAGAACCAAATGAATAATTGGGAAAGTCCTTTTATTCCCTCTCAATTTAATATTCATTTAAACTCCAAAAGTTTCAAATCCTAGTCAAAATTAACTAACAACAAGCAACACAAGCAAGTTTTTAATTACTCCTATTTAAATAATTAACATTCCAAAATTGCAAATTTTGGGATGTTACAATGTAATGTGAGGGATAAGAGTTTGTGATGGGTACTTGGTATGTCTTGACTTGGCGTAAGCCTCCCCAGCAGCGGCGCCAGAAATCCTTCTTGCTACCTCTTGAGCACTGCGTTGTTTTTCCCTTGAAGAGGAAGGGTGATGCAGCAAAGTAGCGTAAGTATTTCCCTCAGTTTTTTAGAACCAAGGTATCAATCCAGTGGGAGACTACACGCAAGTCGCCTCGTACCTACACAACAAATAAGAACCTTGCAACCAACGCGATAAAGGGGTTGTCAATCTCTTCACGGCCACTTGCAAAACTGAGATCTGATAGAGATAATAAGATAAATATTTTTGGTACTTTTTTATGATATAGATTAAAGGTAAAGATTGGAAAGTAAAATAGATTGAAACTTATATGATGGAAAATAGACCCGGTGGCCATAGGTTTCAATAGTGGCTTCTCTCAAGATAGCATAAGTATTACGATGGGTGAACAAATTACTGTCGAGCAATTGATAGAAAAGTGCATAATTATGAGAATATCTAGGCATGATCATGTATATAGGCATCACGTCCGCGACAAGTAGACCGAAACGATTTTGCATCTACTACTATTACTCCACACATCGACCGCTATCCAACATGCATCTAGAGTATTAAGTTCATAAGAACAGAGTAACGCATTAGGCAAGATCACATGATGTAGAGGGATAAACTCAAGCAATATGATATAAACCCCATCTTTTTATCCTTGATGGCAACAATACAATACGTCCCTTGCTGCCCCTGCTGTCACTTGGAAAGGACACCGCAAGATTGAACCCAAAGCTAAGCACTTCTCCCATTGCAAGAAAGATCAATCTAGTAGGCCAAACCAAACTGATAATTCGAAGAGACTTGCAAAGATAACAAATCATACATAAAAGGATTCAGAGGAGATTCAAATATTGTTCATAGATAATCTTGATCATAAACCCACAATTCATCGGATCTCGACAAACACACCGCAAAAAAAATTACATCGAATAGATCTCCAAGAAGATCGAGGAGAACTTTGTATTGAGATCCAAAGAGAGAGAAGAAGCCATCTAGCTAATAACTATGGACCCGAAGGTCTGTGGTAAACTACTCACACATCATCGGAGAGGCTATGGTATTGATGTAGAAGCCCTCCGTGATCGATTCCCCCTCCGGCGGAGCGCCGGAAAAGGCCCCAAGATGGGATCTCACGGTACAGAAGGTTGCGGCGGTGGAAATAGGGTTTCGTGGTGCTCCTGGATGTTTTCAGGGTATATGAGTATATATACGAGGAAGAAGTAGGTTGGTGGAGCTGCGAGGGGCCCATGAGGGTGGGGGCGCGCCTCCCTGCCTCGTGGCCTCCTTGCTTCTTTCTTGACGTCCACTCCAAGTCCCCTGGATCACGTTTGTTCCAATAATAACCCTCTTGAAGGTTTCATTCCGTTTGGATTCCGTTTGATATTCCTTTTCTGCGAAACACTGAAATAGACAAAAAAACAACAATTTGCACTAGGCCTTCGATTAATAGGTTAGTCCCAAAAATAATATAAAAATGCTTAGTAAAGCCCATTAAACATCCAAAACAGATAATATAATAGAATGGAACAATCAAAAATTATAGATACGTTGGAGACATATCAGCGGTGTCGGCCGTCATCCTTCCATCTGTGTTGGCTCTCTACCCCGCTGCCTCTCCAACCCCGTCCACCTACATGTCATGTTGACTTCAAAGCTCACGTTTTTCATCGGCGGCAGGTGCAGCCCCTGAAGGAAATATGCCCTAGAGGCAATAATAAAGTTGTTATTTATATTTCCTTATATCACGATAAATGTTTATTATTCATGCTAGAATTGTATTAACCGGAAACTTAGTACATGTGTGAATACATAGACAAACAAAGTGTCACTAGTATGCCTCTACTTGACTAGCTCGTTAATCAAAGATGGTTAAGTTTCCTAGCCATAGACATGAGTTGTCATTTGATGAACGGGATCACATCATTAGAGAATGATGTGATTGACTTGACCCATCCGTTGGCTTAGCACTTTGATCGTTTAGTTTATTTCTATTGCTTTCTTCATAACTTATACATGTTCCTATGACTATGAGATTATGCAACTCCCGAATACCGGAGGAACACTTAGTGTGCTATCAAACGTCACAATGTAACTGGGTGATTATAAAGAAGCTCTACAGGTGTCTCCGATGGTGTTTGTTGAGTTGGCATAGATCGAGATTCGGATTTGTCACTCCGATTGTCGGAGAGGTATCTCTGGGCCCTCTCGGTAATGCACATCACTATAAGCCTTGCAAGCAATGTGACTAATGAGTTAGTTACGAGATGATGCATTACGGAAGAAGTAAAGAGACTTGCCGGTAACGAGATTGAACTAGGTATGATGATACCGACGATCGAATCTCGGGCAAGTAACATACCGATGACAAAGGGAACAACGTATGTTGTTATGCGGTTTGACCGATAAAGATCTTCGTAGAATATGTAGGAGACAATATGAGCATCCAGGTTCCGCTATTGGTTATTGACCAGAGATGAGTCTCGGTCATGTCTGCATAGTTCTCGAACCCGTAGGGTCTGCACGCTTAACGTTCGATGACGATCGGTATTATGAGTTTATGTGTTTTGCTATACCGAAGGTAGTTCGGAGTACCGGATGAGATCACGGACATGACGAGGAGTCTCAAAATGGTCGAGACATGAAAAATGATATATTGTATGACTATATTCGGACACCGGAATAGTTCCGAGGTGTATCGGGTATTTACCGGAGTACCGGGGGTTACCGGAACCCCCCGGGGAGTTAATGGGCCTTCATGGGCCATAGTGGAAGAGAGGAGGAGGCGGCCAAGTGGTGGGGCGTGCCCCCCCAAGCCCAATCCAAATTGGGGAGGGGGGCCGGCCCCCCTTTCCTTCTCTCCCTCTTCCCCTTCCTTCCCCCTCCTAGTTGGACTAGGAAAGGGGGGGGGGGAAGCTACTCCTAGTGGGAGTAGGAATCCCCCCTTGGGGCGCGCCCTAGGAGGCCGGCCCTCCCCCTCCTCCACTCCTTTATATACGGGGGAGGGGGGCACCCCATAGACTCACAAGTTGATCTTAGCCGTGTGCGGTGCCCCCCTCAACAGATTTCCACCTCGATCATATTGTCGTAGTGCTTAGGCGAAGCCCTGCGTCGGTAACTTCATCATCACCGTCAAGACGCCGTCATGTTGACGAAACTCTCCCTCGACCTCAGCTGGATCTAGAGTTCGAGGGACGTCATCGAGCTGAACGTGTGCAGATCGCGGAGGTGCCGTACGTTCGGTACTTGATCGGTTGGATCACGAATACGTTCGACTACATCAACTGCGTTACTTAACGCTTCCACTTTCGGTCTACGAGGGTACGTGGACACATTCTCGCCGCTCTTGCTATGCTTCTCCTAGATAGATCTTGCATGATTGTAGGAATTTTTTTGAAATACTACATTCCCCAACAGTGGCATCCGAGCCAGGTCTATGCGTAGATGTTATATGCACGAGTAGAACACAATGAGTTGTGGGCGATAATAGTCATACTGCTTACCAGCATGTCATACTCTGATTCGGCGGTATTGTTGGATGAAGCGGCCTAGACCGACATTACATGACCGCGTTGATGAGACTGGTTCTACCGCCGTGCTTCGCACACAGGTGGCTAGTGGGTGTCTGTTTCTCCAACTTTGGTTGAATCGAGTGTGACTACGCCCGGTCCTTGTTGAAGGTTAAAACAGCACACTTGATGAAAAATCGTTGTGGTTTTGATGCGTAGGTAAGAACGGTTCTTGCTGGAAGCCTGTAGTAGCCACATAAAACTTACAACAACAAAGTAGAGGATGTCTAACTTGTTTTTGCAGGGCTTGCTGTGATGTGATATGGTCAAGACGTGATGATATATAAATTGTTGTATGAGATGATCATGTTTTGTAACAGTTATCGGCAACTGGCAGGAGCCATATGGTTGTCGCTTTATTGTATGAAATGCAATCGCCATGTAATTGCTTTACTTTATCACTAAGCGGTAGCGATAGTCGTAGAAGCAATAGTTGGTGAGACGACAACGATGCTTCGATGGAGATCAAGGTGTCAAGCCGGTGACGATGGTGATCATGACGGTGCTTTGAAGATGGAGATCAAAGGCACAAGATGATGATGGCCATATCATATCACTTATATTGATTGCATGTGATGTTTATCCTTTATGCATCTTATTTTGCACGGCGGTAGCATTATAAGATGATCTCTCACTAAATTTTAAGGTACAAAGTGTTCTCCCTGAGTATGCACCGTTGCTACAGTTCGTCGAGCCGAGACACCACGTGATGATCGGGTGTGATAGCTCTACGTTCACATACAACGGGTGCAAGCCAGTTTTGCACACGCAGAATACTCGGGTTAAACTTGACTAGCCTAGCATATGCAGATATGGCCTCAGAACACTGAGACCGAAAGGTCAAGCGTGAATCATATAGTAGATATGATCAACATAGTGATGTTCATTTGAAAACTACTCCATCTCACGTGATGATCGAACATGGTTTAGTTGATATGGATCACGTGATCACTTAGATGATTAGAGGGATGTCTATCTAAGTGGGAGTTCTTAAGTAATATTGAGCTTTAATTTATCATGAACTTAGTACCTGATAGTATTTTGCATGTCTATGTTGTTGTAGATAAATGGCCCGTGCTACTGTTCCATTGAATTTTAATGCGTTCCTAGAGAAAGCTATGTTGAAAGATGATGGTAGCAACTACATGGACTGAGTCCGTAACTTGAGGATTATCCTCATTGCTGCACAGAAGAATTACATCCTGGAAGCACCTCTAGGTGCCAAACCCGCTGCAGGAGCAACTCCAGATGTTATGAACACCTGGTAGAGCAAAGCTGATGACTACTCGATAGTTCAGTGTGCCATGCTTTACGGCTTAGAACTGGGACTTCAACGACGTTTTGAACGCCATGGAGCATATGAGATGTTCCAGGAGTTGAAGTTAATATTTCAAGGAAATGCTCGGATTGAGAGATATGAAGTCTCCAATAAGTTCTATAGTTGCAAAATGGTGGAGAACAGTTCTGTCAGTGAGCATATACTCAGAATGTCTGGGTACCACAATCACTTGACTCAGCTGGGAGTTAATCTTCCGGTTGGTAGTGTCATTGACAGAGTTCTTCAATCACTGCCACCAAGCTACAAGAGCTTCGTGATGAACTATAATATGCAAGGGATGGATAAGACAATTCCCGAGCTCTTCGCAATGCTAAGGCTGCGGAGGTAGAAATCAAGAAGGAGCATCAAGTCTTGATGGTCAATAAGACCACTAGTTTCAAGAAGAAGGGCAAAGGGAAGAAGGGGAACTTCAAGAAGAATGGCAAGCAAGTTGCTGCTCAAGTGAAGAAACCCAAGTCTGGACCTAAGCCTGAGACTGAGTGCTTCTATTGCAAAGGAAGTGGTCACTAGAAACGGAACTGCCCCAAGTATTTGGCGGAAAAGAAGGATGGCAAAGTGAAAGGTATATTTGATATACATGTTATTGATGTGTACCTTACTAATGCTCGCAGTAGCACCTGGGTATTTGATACTGGTTTTGTTGCTAATATTTGCAACTCGAAACAGGGGCTATGGATTAAGCGAAGATTGGCTAAGGACGAGCTGACGATGCGCGTGGGAAATGGTTCCAAAGTCGATGTGATCGCCGTCGGCACGCTACCTCTACATCTACCTTTGGGATTAGTTTTAGACCTGAATAATTGTTATTTGGTGCCAGCGTTAAGCATGAACATTATATCTGGATCTTGTTTGATGTGAGACGGTTATTCATTTAAATCAAAGAACAATGGTTGTTCTATTTATATGAGTAATATCTTTTATGGTCATGCACCCTTGATGAGTGGTCTATTTTTACTAAATCTTGATAGTAGTGATACACATATTCATAGTATTGAAGCCAAAAGATATAAGTTTAATAATGATAGTGCAACTTATTTGTGGCACTGCCGTTTAGGTCATATTGGTGTAAAGCGCATGAAGAAACTCCATGCTGATGGGCTTTTGGAATCACTTGATTATGAATCACTTGATGCTTGCGAACCATGCCTCATGGGCAAGATGACTAAGACTCCGTTCTCCGGAACAATGGAGCGAGCAACAGACTTGTTGGAAATAATACATACTGATGTATGTGGTCCGATGAGTGTTGATGCTCGCGGCGGGTATCGTTATTTTCTGACCTTCGCAGATGATTTGAGCAGATATGGGTATATCTACTTGATGAAACATAAGTCTGAAACATTTGAAAAGTTCAAAGAATTTCAGAGTGAAGTGGAAAATCATCATAACAAGAAAATTAAATTTCTACGATCTGACCGTGGAGGAGAATATTTGAGTTATGAGTTTGGTCTTCATTTGAAACAATGCAGAATAGTTTCGCAACTCACGCCACCCGGAACACCACAGCGTAATGGTGTGTCCGAATGTCATAACCGCACTTTATTAGATATGGTGCGATCTATGATGTCTCTTACTGATTTACCGCTATCATTTTGGGGTTATGCTTTAGAGACGGCTGCATTCACATTAAATAGGGCACCATCTAAATCCGTTGAGATGACACCATATGAACTGTGGTTTGGCAAGAAACCCAAGTTGTCGTTTCTTAAAGTTTGGGGCTGCGATGCTTATGTGAAAAAGCTTCAACCTGATAAGCTCGAACCCAAATCGGAGAAATGTGTCTTCATAGGATACCCAAAGGAGACTGTTGGGTACACCTTCTATCACAGATCCAAAGGCAAGATATTCGTTGCTAAGAATGGATCCTTTCTAGAGAAGGATTTTCTCTCGAAAGAAGTGAGTGGGAGGAAAGTAGAACTTGATGAGGTAACTGTACCTGCTCCCTTATTGGAAGGTAGTCATCACAGAAATCAGTTCGAGTGATTCCTACACCAATAAGTGGGGAAGCTAATGATGATGATCATGAAACTTCTGATCAAGTTACTACCGAACCTCGTAGGTCAACCAGAGTAAGATCCGCACCAGAGTGGTATGGTAATCCTGTTCTGGAGGTCATGTTACTTGACCATGATGAACCTACGAACTATGAGGAAGCGATGATGAGCCCAGATTTCGCGAAATGGCTTGAGGCCATGAAATCTAAGATGGGATCCATGTATGAGAACAAAGTTGGACTTTGGTTGACTTGCCCGATGATCGGAAAGCCATAGAGAATAAATGGATCTTCAAGAAGAAGACTGACACTGACGGTAATATTACTGTCTACAAAGCTCGACTTGTTACGAAAGGTTTTCGACAAGTTCAAGGAGTTGACTACGATGAGACCTTCTCACCCTTAGCGATGCTTAAGTCTGTCCGAATCATGTTAGCAATTGCCACATTTTATGATTATGAAATTTGGCAAATGGATGTCAAAACTGCATTCCTTAATGGATATCTTAAAGAAGAGTTGTATATGATGCAACCAGAAGGTTTTGTCGATCCAAAAGGTGCTAACAAAGTGTTCAAGCTCCAGCAATCCATTTATGGACTAGTGCAAGCCTCTCGGAGTTGGAATATACGTTTTGATAGTGTGATCAAAGCATATGGTTTTATACAGACTTTTGGAGAAGCATGTATTTACAAGAAAGTGAGTGGGAGCTCTGTAGCATTTCTGATATTATATGTGGATGACATATTGTTCATCGGAAATGATACTGAATTTCTGAATAGCATAAAAGGATACTTGAATAAGAAATTTTCAATGAAAGACCCCGGTGAAGCTGCTTATATATTAGGCATCAAGATCTATAGAGATAGATCAAGACGCTTAATTGGACTTTCACAAAGCACATACCTTGATAAAGTTTTGAAGAAGTTCAAAATGGATCAAGCAAAGAAAGGGTTCTTGCCTGTGTTACAAGGTGCGAAGTTGAGTCAGACTCAATGCCCGACCACTGCAGAAGATAGAGAGAAAATGAAAGTCATTCCCTATGCTTCAGCCATAGGTTCTATCATGTATGCAATGCTGTGTACCAGACCTGATGTGTGCCTTGCTATTAGTTTAGCAGGGAGGTACCAAAGTAATCCAGGAGTGGATCACTGGACAACAGTCAAGAACATCCTGAAATACCTGAAAAGGACTAAGGATATGTTTCTTGTTTATGGAGGTGACAAAGAGCTCATCATAAATGGTTACGTCGATGCAAGCTTTGACACTGATCTGGATGACGCTAAGTCACAAATCGGATACGTGTTTATATTCAATGGTGTAGCTGTCAGTTGGTGCAGTTCCAAGCAGAGCGTCGTAGCGGGATCTACGTGTGAAACGGAGTACATAGCTGCTTCGGAAGCTGCAAATGAAGGAGTCTGGATGAAGGAGTTCATATCCGATCTAGGTGTAATACCTAGTGCATCGGGTCTAATGAAAATCTTTTGTGACAATACCGGTGCAATTGCCTTGGCAAAGGAATCCAGATTTCACAAGAGAACCAAGCACATCAAGAGGCACTTCAATTCCATCTGCGATCAAGTCAAGGAGGGAGACATAGAGATTTGCAAGATACATACGGATCTGAATGTTGTAGACCCATTGACTAAGCCTCTCTCACGAGCAAAACATGATCAGCACCAAGACTCCATGGGTGTTAGAATCATTACTGTGTAATCTAGATTATTGACTCTAGTGCAAGTGGGAGACTGAAGGAAATATTCCCTAGAGGCAATAATAAAGTTGTTATTTATATTTCCTTATATCATGATAAATGTTTATTATTCATGCTAGAATTGTATTAGCCGGAAACTTAGTACATGTGTGAATACATAGACAAACAAAGTGTCACTAGTATGCCTCTACTTGACTAGCTCGTTAATCAAAGATGGTTAAGGTTTCCTAGCCATAGACATGAGTTGTCATTTGATGATCGGGATCACATCGTTAGAGAATGATGTGATTGACTTGACCCATCCGTTAGCTTAGCACTTTGATCGTTTAGTTTATTGGTATTGCTTTCTTCATAACTTATACATGTTCCTATGACTATCAGATTATGCAACTCCCGAATACCGGGGGAACACTTAGTGTGCTATCAAACATCACAACGTAACTGGGTGATTATAAAGATGCTCTACAGGTGTCTCCGATGGTGTTTGTTGAGTTGGCATAGATCGAGATTAGGATTTGTCACTCCGATTGTCGGAGAGGTATCTCTGGGCCCTCTCAGTAATGCACATCACTATAAGCCTTGCAAGCAATGTGACTAATGAGTTAGTTACGAGATGATGCATTATGGAACGAGTAAAGAGACTTGCCGGTAACGAGATTGAACTAGGTATGATGATACCGACGATCGAATCTCGGGCAAGTAACATACCGATGACAAAGGGAACAACGTATGTTGTTATGCGGTTTGACCGATAAAGATCTTTGTAGAATATGTAGGAGCCAATATGAGCATCCAGGTTCCGCTATTGGTTATTACGAGATGATTCTCGGTCATGTCTGCATAGTTCTCGAACCCATAGGGTCCGCACGCTTAACGTTCGATGACGATCGGTATTATGAGTTTATGTGTTTTGATGTACCGAAGGCAGTTCGGAGTCCCAGATGAGATCACGGACATGACGAGGAGTCTCGAAATGGTCGAGACATGAATATTGATATATTGGATGACTATATTTGGACACCGGAATAGTTCCGAGGTGTATCGGGTATTTACCGGAGTACCGGGGGGTTAACGGAACCCCCCGGGGAGTTAATGGGCCTTCATGGGCCATAGTGGAAGAGAGGAGGAGGCGGCCAAGTGGTGGGGCGCGCCCTCCCAAGCCCAATCCGAATTGGGGAGGGGGCCGGCCCCCCTTTCCTTCTCTCCCTCTTCCCCTTCCTTCCCCCTCCTAGTTGGACTAGGAAAAGGGGGAAACCTACTCCTAGTAGGAGTAGGAATCCCCCCTTGGAGCGCGCCCTAGGAGGCCGGCCCTCCCCCTCCTCTAGTCCTTTATATACGGGGGAGGGGGGCACCCCATAGACACACAAGTTGATCTTAGCCGTGTGCCGTGCTCCGCTCCACAAATTTCCACCTCGATCATACTGTCGTAGTGCTTAGGTGAAGCCCTGCGTCGGTAACTTCATCATCACCATCAACACGCCGTCGTGCTGACGAAACTCTCCCTCGGCCTCAACTAGATCTAGAGTTCGAGGGGCGTCATTGGGTTGAACGTGTGCAGATCGCGGAGGTGCCGTACGTTCGGTACTTGATCGGTTGGATCGTGAAGATGTTCGACTACATCAACCGCGTTACTTAACGCTTCCGCTCTCGGTCTACGAGGGTACGTGGACACACTCTCCTCGCTCGTTGCTATGCTTCTCCTAGGTAGATCTTGCGTGATCGTAGGAAATATTTTGAAATACTACGTTCCCCAACAGCCCCAACCCCCTTATGAGGTAGTGATCGACAAGCTGGTTGGCTCCAACATATTCGGACCGTGAACTGGTGGCGGATTGATTGAACTCGGTCCAGGCAAAATCCATGCTCGGCTTGCCGATACTGGCAGCGACGACACTCGCAGGTGTCGTTTCCCTTTCTGGAGGCGTTGTCATGGCATTTATCCGTGCCCCACTACGAGCATCAGGTACGGTGTCGGCACGACGCCGTTCCCCTTCTTGAAGGGGTTATCTTGCACGCTTGTGGTGTCCCCAATGTTGAATTTGGAGATGTTCGACATCCTGGTGATTTGGCCTGCTCCTCTAGTTCTAGGGTTGGTGTGTTTAGTTGTGTTCTTTTCCCCTGTTCGAGCTGAGCACCCCGCCTCTCTCTGCTCCGGGCATCATGTTCATGCCTCCTTGTGTTCATGTTTTTTCACGAATACGCAAAGCTTGCGCATCATTCATTGATAGGTAGAAGAGAGTACAAGATCGGGCATTACACTTTGAGACGTACACGAGAGGCCGACGTTAAGTGCAACACCTGAGTAGCAAGAACCCGGGCTACTCAACCCAAAGAGAAAAAGGTCAAACTATGCCTGCAATGTTGTGCAATCTGTTGGCTTCGGCACGAGCCCAAAGCAAAGCCTCCTACCGAATGGTCTCAAATAGGCTGCCGGTGGAGGGGCGGAGACCGTTGAAGACATAGTTGTTCCTATGCTTCCAGAGCTCCCAAGTCGTGAGCATAACAAGAGTGTTGAAGCCTTTACGTGCGCTCGTGGGGAGAGTGACGCGGGACTGCTCCTACCAATAGAGGAGATCCTCACCAGGGCCCGGCGGGAGGATTGGTAGCCGACACAATGAAATAACATCGAGCCAGATTTGCCGCGAGAATGGGCAGCGAGCAAGGATATGCTGGATGCATTCCGTATCCTGGTCAAAGAGAAGGCACGAGTCAGCGTGCAGAAGATTGTGACGCGCAAGCCTAGCCACCGTCAAGCACCAATCAAGGACAGTGATACGTCTCCAACGTATCTATAATTTTTGATTGTTCCATGCTATTATATTATCTGTTGGATGTTTAATGGGCTTTATTATGCAGTTTTATATTATTTTTGGGACTAACTTATTAACCGAAGGCCCAGTGCAAATTGCTGTTTTTTGCCTATTTCAGTGTTTCGCAGAAAAGGGATATCAAACGGAATCCAAACGGAATGAAACCTTCGCGAGGATCGTTTTTTGAACAAACGCAATCCAGGAGACTTGGAGTGGACGTCAAGGAAGCAACGAGGCGGCCACGAGGTAGGAGGGCGCGCCCAGGGGGGTAGGCGCGCCCCCCCTCGTAGGCCCCTCGTGGCTCCACCAACATACTTCTTTCGCCTATATATACTCATATACCCTGAAAACATCCAGGAGCACCACGAAACCCTATTTCCACTGCCGCAACCTTCTGTACCCGTGAGATCCCATCTTGGGGCCTTTTCCGGCGCTCTGCCGGAGGGGGAATCGATCACAGAGGGCTTCTACATCAACACCATAGCCTCTCCAATGATGTGTGAGTAGTTTACCACAGACCTTCAGGTCCATAGTTATTAGCTAGATGGCTTCTTCTCTCTCTTTGGATCTCGATACAAAGTTCTCCTCGATCTTCTTGGAGATCTATTCGATGTAATTCTTCGGTGTGTTTGTCGAGATCCGATGAATTGTGGGTTTATGATCAAGATTATCTATGAACAATATTTGATTCTTCTCTGAATTCTTATATGCATGATTTAATATCTTTGCAAGTCTCTTCGAATTATCAGTTTGGTTTGGCCTACTAGATTGATCTTTCTTGCAATGGGAGAGGTGCTTAGCTTTGGGTTCAATCTTGCGCTGTCCTTTCCCAGTGACAACAGGGGCAGCAAGGCACGTATTGTATTGTTGCCATCAAGGATAAAAATATGGGGTTTATATCATATTGCTTGAGTTTATCCCTCTACATCATGTCATCTTGCTTATTGCGTTACTCTGTTCTTATGAACTTAATAGTCTAGATGCATGCTGGATAGCGGTCGATGTGTGGAGTAATAGTAGTAGATGCAAAATCGTTTCGGTCTACTTGTCACGGATGTGATGCCTATATACATGATCATGCCTAGATATTCTCATAACTATGCGCTTTTCTATCAATTGCTCGACAGTAATTTGTTCACCCACTGTAGAATTTGCTATCTTGAGAGAAGCCACTAGTGAAACCTATGGCCCCCTGGTCTATTTTCCATGATATTAATCTCCCGTCCACTAGCTATTTATGTCACCGTTTATTTTGCAATCTTTACTTTCCAATCTATACAATAAAAATACGAAAAATATTTATCTTATTATCTTTATCAGATCTCACTTTTGCAAGTGGCCGTGAAGGGATTGACAACCCCTTTATCGCGTTGGTTGCAAGATTCTTGATTGTTTGTGTTGGTACGAGGGACTTGCGTGAGTCTCCTATTGGATTGACACCTTGGTTCTCAAAAACTAAGGGAAATACTTACGCAACTTTGCTGCATCACCCTTTCCTCTTCAAGGGAAAACCAACGCATGCTCAAGAGGTAGCAGACAGCGAGCCAAAAGAACACCTTCACCCGGATAGGCGCCCAAGATTTCTAGATGGGATGCCAGTGGGGGTCGCAGATGGAGCCGGCAAACATCTTCTCATAGCAAGACTTTGCTGTGTATTGGCCAGAGTCCGTCCAGTGCCAGCGAACCGCGTCAGGTGCATCAGTAAGCTGAACGAGCTGCACCTGACGCCACAGCTCGACATACTGCAGCAATGCCAAGGGGCCGAGGGCGCTCTGGATGTCATGGACCCACGCCCTTTGGTATATACCATCGTGCACTAGGTGGTTCTTGCGACGTCGGCGAGGGACAAGATTGAAGACAAGGGGGGCGATCATCGCCGTCGTTTGCCTATTAATACAGTGGTCCAGCCAGAATCTGCACGACATACTATCCCCGACGGCCCACATGGTGGATGCGTGGAACATAGCGCCGACCTCAGGATCGGAGGGAAGGTGCAGGTGTTGCCACAGTCTTGCCACGTCCGTGCACTGAAGCCAAAGCCAGCATACGCGGAGCGCGATTCCGGCTCGGTGGAGCTCAGAGATGCCCAATCCACCGTAGGAGAGCGGCCGACACATTCTAGGCCAGGCAACAAGGCATTGGCCACCGTGGGTGTCCTTACAGCCGATCCAGAGAAAGTTGTTGATGATCTTATTCACCTGGGCAAGGATGTTCTCGTTCAAGGCCATCGCCATGAGGAGGTGCATGGGCATGGCACAGAGGACATGGCGAACCAAAGCTAGTCACTCGCCGTGGGAGAGCATGAAGCCATGCCAAGACGAGAGCTTGCGCGCTAGCTTGTCAACCAGGGGGGGAGCGCAAAGGTGGGGATCTTCCGCACCGAGAGGGGAATACCCAAGTAGGTGGTCGGGAATTGCAGGACCAGGCAGCTCATGATTTGAGTTGCGGCAGCTTGATGACCTGGAGAGCAGCGGATTGAGAACGCGACGCACTTAGAGAAGTTGGTGCGCGTCCCAGAAGCTCGCCAAAGACACGAAGAATTTCGCGGATAGCATTGAGGTTGCTGCTGTCTGGGTGGCAAAAAACCACCACATCGTCATCATAGAGCGATATGCTGGAGGCGGCATGCCGGGTGGTGAGCCTCTGGAGAACGCCACGCGCCACGGCCTGGGTGATTAGCGAGTTGAGCACCTCGATGACGAGGGTGAAGAGCATCGGGGAAACCAGGTCGCCTAGGCGGAGCCCGCACGCGTGGCCAGCCTGGCCTTCCATTGATGAACACATGGGTCGACACCGTGGAGAGAAGGATCGTGATCCACTCACGCCATTGCCTGCCAAAGCTGAGGTGAGAAAGGGTGTCTAGCAAGAACGCCCAGGAGGCCGAGTCAAAAGCACGAGCGATGTCGAGCTTGAGCATAAGGCGTGCATCTTCAGATTGTACAGGAGGCGGGTGGTCTGCTGAACAAGCAGTAAGTTGTCGTGGATGCATCGTTCGGTAATGAAGGCACTTTGGTTGGCAGACACCATCATGCGGAGCTTCGGCACAAGCCAAAGAGAGAGCACCTTGGCGAAGAGGTGGATCAAGCTAATCGAGCAAAAATCATTGAGCGTGGTCGCGTCAGGCTGTTTCGGGAGAAGAGTGATGGGCCTCATTCAGCTTTTGGAAGCCACGACTATTGAGTGTGTAGAGCTTGTCGAAGGCAACACAAAAATCCTCCTTGATGGTCAGCCAACAGCACCGCAGGAATTCCACAGTGAACCCATCAGGCCCTGGCGCCTTGTCGGAGGGCACGCACTTGATCACCGCCCAAATTTCCTCCTTGGAGAATGGGTTGTCCAGGGTGGATAGTGTTGGGAAACGTTGCATGGAAAACAAAAAAAATTCTACGCACATGCAAGATCTATCCATGGAGATGCATAGCAACAAGGGGGAGAGTGTGTCTACATACCCTCATAGAACATAAGCGGAAACGTTTAGTAACATGGTTGATGTAGTCGAACTTCTTCGTGATCCAACCTATCGAGTACCAAATGTACGACACCTCCGCGTTCAACACACGTTCAGCTCAGTAACATCCTCGCCTTCTTGATCCAGCAAGACGACAAAGTAGTGGATGAGTTACGGTAGCATGACGGCGTGGTGACGGTGGTGGTGATGCTATCTCCGCAGGGCTTTGCCTAAGCACTACGAAAATATGACCGAGGGATGAAACTGTGGAGGGGGGCGCACACGGCTAAGAGATTGCCGTGGTTATGTGTGCCACCCCCTCCCACATATATATAGGTGGGGGAGAGAGTGCTACCTTTTGAGCATGCGTTGGTTTTCCCTTGAAGAGGAAAGGGTGATGCAGCAAACTAGCGTAAGTATTTCCCTCAGTTTTTGAGAACCAAGGTATCAATCCAGTAGGAGACTACACGCAAATCGCCTAGTACCTGCACAAACAATCAAGAACCTTGCACCAACACGATAAAGGGGTTGTCAATCCCTTCACGGCCACTTGCAAAAGTGAGATCTGATAAAGATAATAAGATAAATATTTTTGGTATTTTTGTTGTATAGATTGAAAAGTAAAGATTGCAAAATAAATAGTAAACTAGAATTATAGATCAGAAACTTATATGATGTAAAGTAGACCCGGGGGCCATAGGTTTCACTAGTGGCTTCTCTCAAGATAGCATAGATTACAGTGGGTGAACAAATTACTGCCGAGCAATTGATAGAAAAGCGCATAGTTATGAGAATATCTAGGCATGATCATGAACATAGGCATCACGTCTGTGTCAAGTAGATCGAAACAATTTTGCATCTACTACTATTACTCCACACATCGACCGCTATCCAGCATGCATCTAGAGTATTATGTTCATAAGAACAGAGTAACGCATTAGGCAAGATGACATGATGTAGAGGGATAAATTGAAGCAATATGATATAAACCCCATCCTTTTATCCTCGATGGCAACAATACAATACATGTCGGTTCCCTTTCTGTCACTGGGATCGAGCACCGCAAGATTGAACCCAAAGCTAAGCACTTCTCCCATTGCAAGAAAGATCAATCTAGTAGGCCAAACTAAACCGATAATTCGAAGAAACTTGCAAAGATATTAAATCATGCATATAAGAATTCAGAGAAGAATATAATATTGTTCATAGATAATCTTGATCATAAACCCACAATTTATCGGATCTCGGGAAACACACCGCAAAAAGTATTACATCGAATAGATCTCCAAGAATATCGAGGAGAACTTTGTATTGAGAACCAAAGAGAGAGAGGAAGCCATCTAGCTAATAACTATGGACCCGAAGGTCTGTGGTAAACTACTCACACATCATCGGAGAGGCTATGGTGTTGATGTAGAAGCCCTCCGTGATCGAATCCCCCTCCGGCAGATCGCCGGAAAAGGCCCCAAGATGGGATCTCACGGGTACAGAAGGTTGCGGCGGTGGAAAAGTGGTTTCGTGGCTCCCCTGGATGTTTTCAGGGTATAAGAGTATACATAGGCGAAAGAAGTAGGTCGGTGGAGCTACGAGGGGCCCACGAGGGTGTGGGGCGCGCCTACCCCCCGGGGTGCACCCTCCTGCCTCATGGCTGCCTCGTTGCTTCCTTGACTTCCACTCCAAGTCTCCTGGGTTGCGTTTGTTCCAAGAGAGATCCTCGTGAAGGTTTCGTTCTGTTTGGATTCCGTTTGATATTCCTTTTCTGCGAAACGCTGAAATAGGCAAAAAAACAGCAATTTGTACTGGGCTTTCGGTTAATAGGTTAGTCCCAAAAATAATATAAAAGAGCATATTAAAGCCCATTAAACATCCAAAACAGATAATATAATAACATGAACAATAAAAAATTATAGATACGTTGGAGACGTATCAGAGAGGAGTAGCCAACGAGGTGCCCCAAGTGGCGCCGAATCCCAATTGGGGTCCTGCCCCTAGCCGCGCGCCCCTTGCCTTTCTAGGCGCGCAGGGAAAGGCACGACCGAGACACCTCTTCGGTCAATAACCAACAGCGGAACCTGGATGCTCATATTGGTTCCTACATATTCTACGAAGATCTTTATCGGTCGAACCGTTATGACAACATACGCAATTCCGTTTGTCTGTCGGTATGTTACTTGCCCGAGATTCGATCATCGATATCTCTATACCTAGTTCAATCTCGTTACCGGCAAGTCTCTTTACTCATTTCGTAATACATCATCTCGTAACTAACTCCTTAGTCATTCTTATGATGTGTATTACCAAGAGGGACCAGAGATACCTCTCCGATACTAGGAATGACAAATCCCAATCTCGATCCATGCCAACTCAACAAACACCTTCGGAGATACCTGTAGAGCATATTTATGATCACCCAGTTATTTGTGACGTTTGATAGCACACAAGGTATTCCTCCGGTATTCGGGAGTTGCATGATCTCATGGTCGAAGGAATATGTATTTGACATTCAAGAAAGCAGTAGCAATAAAGTGAACGATCATATGCTAAGCTAATGGATGGGTCTTGTCCATCACATCATTCTCCTAATGATGTGATCCCGTTATCAAATGACAACACATGTCTATGGTTAGGAAACCTTAACCATCTTTGATCAACGAGCTAGTCTAGTAGAGGCTTACTAGGGACACGGTATTTGTTTATGTATTCGCACATGTATTTTAGTTTCCGATCAATACAATTCTAGCATGAATAATAAAACTTTATCATGTATATGGAAATAGAAAATAACAACTTCATTATTGCCTCTAGGGCATATTTCCTTCAGTCTCCCACTTGCACTAGAGTCAATAATCTAGATTACATTGTAATGAATCTAACACCCATGGAGTCTTGGTGTTGATCAAGTTTTGCTCACGGAAGAGGCTTAGTCAATGGGTCTGCTACATTTAGATCCGTATGTATTTTGCAAATATCTATGTCTCCATCCTTGACCTTTTCACGAATGGAGTTGAAGCGCCTCTTGATGTGTTTGGTTCTCTTGTGAAACCTGGATTCCTTCGCCAAGGCAATTGCTCCAGTGTTGTCACAAAAGATTTTCATTGAACCCGATGCACTAGGTATTACACCCAGATCGGATATGAACTCCTTCATCCAGACTCCTACATGCGCTGCTTCCGAAGCAGTTATGTACTCCGCTTCACATGTAGATCCCACCACGACGCTCTGCTTGGAACTGCACCAACTGACAGCTCCACCATTCAATATAAATACGTATCCGGTTTGTGACTTAGAGTCATCCGGATCAGTGTCGAAGCTAGCATCGACATAACCATTTACGACGAGCTCTTCGTCACCTTCACAAACGAGAAACATATTCTTGGTCCTTTTCAGGTACTTCAGGACTTTCTTGACCGTTGTCTAGTGATCCACTCCTGGATTACTTTGGTACCTCCCTGCCAGACTTATGGCAAGGCACACATCAGGTCTAATACACAACATAGCATACATGATAGAACCTATGGCTAAGGCATAGGGAATGCCTTTCATTTTCTCTCTATCTTCTACAGTGGTCAGGCTTTGAGTCTGACTCAATTTCACACCTTGTAACACACGCAAGAACCCTTTCTTTGACTGATCCATTTTGAACTTCATCAAAACTTTGTCTAGGTATGTGATTTGTGAAAGTCCTATTAAGCGTCTCGATCTATCCCTATAGATCTTGATGCCCAATATATAAGCAGCTTCACTGAGCTCTTTCATTGAAAAATTCTTATTCAAGTATCCTTTTATGCTATCCAGAAATTCTATATCATTTCCAATCAATAATATGTCATCCACATATAATATCAGAAATGCTATAGAGCTCCCACTCACTTTCTTGTAAATACATCCTTCACCGTAAGTCTGTATAAAACCATATGCTTTGATCACCTCATCAAAGCGTATATTCCAACTCTGAGATTCTTGCACTAGTCCATAGATGGACCGCTGGAGCTTGCACACTTTGTTAGCACCTTTAGGATCGAAACCTTCTGGTTGCATCATATACAACTCTTCTTTAAGAAATCCAATAAGGAATGCAGTTTTGACGTCCATTTGCCAGATTTCATAATCATAAAATGCAGAAATTGCTAACATGATTCGGACAGACTTAAGCATCGCTAGAGTGAGAAAGTCTCATCATAGTCAACTCCTTCAACTTGTCGAAAACCTTTTGCGACAAGTCGAGCTTTGTAGACAGTAACATTACCATCAGTGTTAGTCTTCTTCTTTAAGATCTATTTATTTTTGATCGCTTGCCGATCATTGGGCAAGTCCACCAAAGTCCATACTTTGTTCTCATACATGGATACTATCTCAGATTTCATGGCCTCAAGCCATTTATCGGAATCTGGGCTCATCATAGCTTCTTCATAGTTTGTAGGTTCGCCATGGTCTAATAACATAACTTCTAGGACAGGATTACCATACCACTCTGGTGCGGATCGTGCTCTGGTCGACCTACGAGGTTCAGTAGCAACTTGATTTGAAGTTTCATGATCATTATCATTTGCTTCCTCTCTAGTTGGTGTAGGCATCACGGGAACGGTTTTCTGTGATGTGCTACTTTCCAATTCGAGAGAAGGTACAATTATCTCATCAAGTTCTACTTTCCTCCCAATTACTTCTTTCGAGAGAAACTCCTCTAGAAAGGACCCATTTTTAGCAACAAATATCTTGCCTTCGGATCTGTGGTAGAAGGTGTACCCAATAGTTTCTTTAGGGTATCCTATGACGACGCACTTCTCCGATTTAGGTTCGAGCTTATCAGGCTGAAGCCTTTTGACATAAGCGTCGGATCCCCAAATTTTAAGAAACGACAGCTTAGGTTTCTTGCCAAACCATAGTTCATACAGTGTCTTCTCAACGGATTTAGACGGTGCCCTATTTAATGTGAATGCGGCTGTCTCTAATGCATAAACCCAAAACGGTAGTGGTAAATCGGTAAGAGACATCATAGAACGCACCATATCTAATAAAGTACGGTTACGATGTGCGGACACACCATTACGCTGTGGTGTTCTAGGTGGCATGAGTTATGAAACAATTCCACATAGTTTTAAATGAAGGCCAAACTCGTAACTCAAATATTCGCCTCCGCGATCAGATCGAAGAAACTTTATTTTCTTGTTACGATGATTCTCCACTTCATTATGAAATTATTTGAACTTTTCAAATGTTTCGGACTTGTGTTTCATCAAGTAGATATACCCATACCTGCTCAAATCATCTGTGAAGGTCAGAAAATAACAATACCCGCCGTGTGCTTCATCACTCATCAGACCGCATACATCGGTATGTATTATTTCCAATAAGTCATTCTCCATTGTTCCGGAGAACGAAGTTTTGCTCATCTTGCCCATGAGGCATGGTTCACAAGTATCAAATGATTCATAATCAAGTGATTCCAAAACTCCATCAACATGGAGTTTCTTCATGCTCTTTACACCAATATGACCTAAATGGCAGTGCCACAAGTATGTTGCACTATCATTATCAACTTTGCATCTTTTGGCATCAATATTATGAATATGTGTATCACTACGATCGAGATTCAACAAGAATAGACCATTCATCTAGGGTGCATGACCATAAAAGATATTACTCATATAAATAGAACAACCATTAGTCTCCGATTTAAGTGAATAACCATCTAACAATAAACAAGATCCAGATATAATGTTCATGCTCAACGCGGGCACCAAATAACAATTAATGAGGTCTAAAAGTAATCCCGAAGGTAGATGTAGAGGTAGCGTGCCGACAGCGATCACATCGACCTTGGAACCATTCTCGACGTGCATCGTCACCTCGTCCTTAGCCAATCTTCCTTTATTCCGCAGCTCCTGTTTTGAGTTACAAATATGAGCAACCGAACCAGTATCAAATACCCAGACACTACTATGAACATTTGTAAGGTACACATCAGTAACATGTATATCAAATATACCTTTGTTCACTTTGCCATCCTTCTTATCCGCCAAGTATTTTGGGCAGTTCTGCTTCCAGTGACCATTCCATTAGTAGTAGAAGCACTCAGTTTCTGGCTTGGGTCCAGCTTTGGGCTTCTACCCGGGAGTGGCAACTTGATTGCCATTATTCTTGAAGTTCCCTTTCTTTCCCTTGCCCTTTTTCTTGAAACTAGTGGTCTTGTTAACCATCAACACTTGATGCTCCTTCTTGATTTCTACCTCCACGGGATTAAGCATTGCTAAGAGCTCAGGAATCATTTTATTCATCCCTTGCATATTATAGTTCACGAAGCCTTTGTAGCTTGGTGGCAGTGATTGAAGAACTCTGTCAATAACACTATCAACTCGAAGATCAACTCCCAGCTGAGTCAAGTGATTATGATACCCAGCCATTTTGAGTATGTGTTCACTGACAGAACTATTCTCCTCCATCTTGCAGCTATAGAACTTGTTGGAGACTTCATATCTCTCAACCTGGGCATTTTCTTGAAATATTAACATCAACTCTTGGAACATCTCATATGCTCCATGATGTTCAAAACGTCTTTGAAGTCCTGGTTCTAGGCCATAAAGCATGGCACACTAAACTATAGAGTAGTCATCAGATCGAGCCTGCCAGACGTTCATAACATCTGCAGTAGCTCCTACAGCAGGTCTGTCACCTAGCGGTGCATCAAGGACATAATTCTTCTGTGCATCAATGAGGATAATCCTCAAGTTACGGACCCAGACCGTGTAGTTGCTACCATCATCTTTCAACTTAACTTTCTCTAGGAACGCATTAAAATTCAGGGGAACGGTAGCTCGGGCCATTGATCTACAACATCGATATGAAAAACTATTAAGACTAAGTTCATGATAAATTAAGTTCAATTAATCAAATTACTAATGAACTCCCACTTAAATAAACATCCCTCAAGTTATCTAAGTGATACATGATCCAAATCAACTAACCCATGTCCGGTCATCACGTGAGATGGGGTAGTCATAAATGGTGAACATCTCTATGTTGATCATATATACTAGATGAATCACGTTCGACCTTTCGGTCTCCAGTGTTCCGAGACCATGTCTGTACATGCTAGGCTCGTCAAGTTTAACCCAAGTATTCTGCATGTGCAAATCTGTCTTACACCCGTTGTATGTGAACGTAGAGTCTATCACACCCGATCATCACGAGGTGCTTCGAAACGACAAACTTTGGCAACGGTGTATACTCGGGGAGAACACTTTTATCTTGAAATTTAGTGAAGGGATCATCTTATAATGCTACCGCCGTTCTAAGCAAAATAAGATGCATAAAGGATAAACATCACATGCAATCAAAATATGTGACATGATATGGCCATCATCATCTTGTGCTTTTGATCTCCATCTTCAAAGCATCGTCATGATCTCCATTGTCACCGGCTCAACACCTTGATCTCCATCATTGCGCCGGGGTCGTCTCGCCAACTATTGGTTCTACAACTATTGCTAACGCATAGGGATAAAGTAAAGCAATTACATGGCGCTTGCATTTCATACAATAAAGAGACAACCCTAAGGCTCCTGCCGGTTGTCGATAGTACAAAACATGATCATCTCATAGATCAACATATATCACATCATATCTTGACCATATCACATCACAACACGCCCTGCAAAAACAAATTAGACGTCCTCTACTTTGTTGTTGCAAGTTTTACGTGGTTGCTACGGGCTTCTGGCAAGAACCGTTCTTACCTACGCAAAACCCACAACGGTGATTCATCAAGTTTGCTATTTTAACCTTCTTCAAGTACCGGTCATAGTCAAATTCGATTCAACTAAAGTAGGAGAAATAGACACCCGCCAGCCACCTTTATGCAAAACTAGTTGCATGTCATTCGGTGGAACCGGTCTCATGTGCATGGACATGTAAGGTTGGTCCAGGCCGCTTCTTCCCACAATACCGCCGAATCAAAATAAGACGTTTGTAACATCCCAATTTTCCCCAATTTGGATGTTAATAGATCATTCATATGCATCTCATTTTTTTCCATGCATTATTTGCTTTTCTGAAATATTCAAATCGTTATGCAACTAAAGGCAGTTTATTGGAGTGGAGATAACATGACTTCTCCCCTATTTTAAAAATGTTCATAATGTCCAGAATATTATTTCCAGTTTATCTGATATGTTCTGGTATTTTTATTTATCCTCAAAATATTTTATTTGATTGTTTTATTGCTGTTTGTGTGGCCTATTACATAATTTTTTTTTCAAAACAACATTAGAGTAGGAACTAGTTGTTCCTGTAGTTTATATCAGGTGCATATATTTTACTGTGTGTCTAGGTATTTTCCCTAGATTTTATTCTGGTGTATGTTTTCATTTTAGTTTTATTTTTGCTGTAGCAGTTCTTTAAAAAAAGAGAAACCAGCCGGCGAGCCAGCCAGCTGCAGCGGCCCACCTAACTCCCTCGCCCGCGGCCCAGTGGCCACCTGAACCAGTACGCGCCGCCAGCCCCGCAGCCTCGCCGCCAGCCATAGACCCGAGGCCCCCGCGCCACTGTTCGTCGTCCCCGAGCCGGAGACCGCTGTCCCGCACCGCACGCACGCCGAGGCCGAGCCGGTACACCCCGCATCCCTGGTCCACCTCGAGCGTGCCTAAGCAGTCGTGCGCAAGCAAAAGACCCCAGGGAAGCCGCTGATACGTCTCCAATGTATCTATAATTTTTTATTGTTCCATGCTATTATATTATCTGTTTTGGATGTTTAATGGGGTTTAATATACCTTTTTTATATTATTTTTGGGACTAACCTATTAACCGAAAGCCCAGTGCAAATTGTTGTTTTTTTGCCTATTTCAGTGTTTCGCAGAAAAGGAATATCAAACGGAATCCAAACGGAATGAAACCTTCGCGAGGATCCAGGAGACTTGGAGTGGACGTCAAGGAAGCACCGAGGCGGCCACGAGGCAGGAGGGCGCGCCCAGGGGGGTAGGCGCGCCCCCCACCCTCGTGAGCCCCTCGTAGCTCCACCGACCTACTTCTTTCGCCTATATATACTCTTATACCCTGAAACCATCAGGGAGAGCCACGAAACCACTTTTCCACCGCCGCAACCTTTTGTACCCGTGAGATCCCATCTTGGGGCCTTTTCCGGCGATCTGCCGGAGGGGGATTCGATCACGGAGGGCTTCTACATCAACACCATAGCCTCTCCGATGATATGTAAGTAGTTTACCACAGACCTTCGGGTCCATAGTTATTAGCTAGATGGCTTCTTCTCTCTCTTTGGATCTCAATACAAAGTTCTCCTCGATCTTCTTGGAGATCTATTCGATGTAACTCTTTTTGCGATGTGTTTGCCGAGATCCGATGAATTGTTGGTTTATGAATTTGATTATCTATGAATATTATTTGATTCTTCTCTGAATTCTTATATGCATGATTTGATATCTTTGCAAGTCTCTTCGAATTATCGGTTTAGTTTGGCCTACTAGATTGATCTTTCTTGCAATGGGAGAAGTGCTTAGCTTTGGGTTCAATCTTGCAGTGCTCGATCCCAGTGACAGAAAGGGAAACGACACGTATTGTATTGTTGCCATCGAGGATAAAAAATGGGGTTTATATCATATTGGTTGAGTTTATCCCTCTACATCATGTCATCTTGTCTAATGCGTTACTCCGTTCTTATGAACTTAATACTCTAGATGCATGCTGGATAGCGGTCGATGTGTGGAGTAATAGTAGTAGATGCAGAATCGTTTCTGTCTACTTGACACGGACGTGATGCCTATATTCATGATCATTGCCTTAGATATCATCATAACTATGCGCTTTTCTATCAATTGCTCAGCAGTAATTTGTTCACCCACCGTAATACATGCTATCTTGAGGGAAGCCACTAGTGAAACCTATGGCCCCCGGGTCTACTTTACATCATATAAGTTTCCAATCTACAATTCTAGTTTACTATTATTTGGCAATCTTTATTTTCCAATCTATACCACAAAAATACCAAAAATATTTATCTTATTATCTTTATCAGATCTCACTTTTGCAAGTGGCCGTGAAGGGATTGACAACCCCTTTATCGCGTTGGTTGCAAGGTTCTTGATTGTTTGTGCAGGTACTAGGCGATTTGCGTGTAGTCTCCTACTGGATTGATGCCTTGGTTCTCAAAAACTGAGGGAAATACTTACGCTACTTTGCTGCATCACCCTTTCCTCTTCAAGGGAAAACCAATGCATGCTTAAGAGGTAGCAAGAAGGATTTCTGGCGCCGTTGCCGGGGAGATCTACGCACAAGTCAAGACATACCAAGTACTCATCACAAACTCTTATCCCTCGCATTACATTATTTGCCATTTGCCTCTCGTTTTCCTCTCCCCCACTTCACCTTTGCCGTTTTATTCGCCCTTTTGCGTCCGTCTCTTTTTGCTTGCTTCTTCTATGCTTGCGCGTTGGATTGATTGTTTGTCACGATGGCTCAAGATAATACTAAATTGTGTGACTTTTCCAATACCAACAATAATGATTTTATTAACACTCCGATTGCTCCTATTACCGATGCTGAATCTTGTGAAATTAATGCCGCTTTGCTGAATCTTGTCATGAAAGATCAATTTTCTGGCCTTCCTAGTGAAGATGCCGCTACCCATCTAAACAACTTCGTTGATTTGTGTGATATGCAAAATAAGAAAGATGTGGATAATGATATTGTTAAATTGAAGCTCTTTCCGTTTTCGCTTAGAGATCTTACTAAAACTTGGTTTTCTTCTTTGCCTAAAAATAGTATTGTTCATGGAATAAGTGCAAAGATGTTTTTATCTCTAAGTATTTTCCTCCCGCTAAGATCATCTCTCTTAGAAACGATATTATGAATTTTAAGCAACTTGATCATGAGCATGTTGCACAAGCTTGGGAGAGGATGAACTTAATGATACGTAATTGCCCTACACATGGTTTGAATTTATGGATGATTATACAAAAAAATTATGCTGGATTGAATTTTTCTTCTAGAAATCTTTTAGATTCGGCCGCGGGAGGCACTTTTATGGAAATCACTTTAGGAGAAGCTACTAAACTCCTAGATAATATTATGGTTAATTATTCTCAATGGCACACCGAAAGGTCTACTAGTAAAAAGGTTCATGCGATAGAAGATATTAATGTTTTGAGTGGAAAGATGGATGAACTTATGAAATTGTTTGCTAATAAGAGTGTTTCTTCTGATCCTAATGATATGCCTTTGTCCACTTTGATTGAGAATAATAATGAATCTATGGATGTGAATTTTGTTGGTAGGAACAATTTTGGTAACAACGCGTATAGAGGAAACTTTAATTCTAGGTCGTTCCCTAGTAATTCCTCTAATAATTATGGTAATTCCTACAACAAATCTTATGGAAATTTTAATAAGATGCCCTCTGATTTTGAGATTACTGTTAAAGAATTTATGAATTCGCAAAAGAATTTCAATGCTTTGCTTGAAGAAAAATTGCCTAAGATTGATGAGTTGGCTAGGAACGTGGATATAATTTCTCTTGATGTTGATTTTTTGAATCTTAGATCTATTCCACCTAAGCATGATATCAATGAGTCTACGAAAGCCTTGAGAATTTCCATTGATGAGTGCAAAGAAAGAACCGCTAGGATGCGCGCTAAAAAGGATTGCTTTGTGAAAGCGTGTTCTTCTAGTTTCCATGATAATAATGATGAGGATCTAAAAGTGATTGATGTGTACCCTATTAAATATTTGTTTTACAATATGAATCTCTATAAAGATGGGACTGGAGATGAGTCAACTTTAGTTAAAAGGCATCCCAATGATTCAGAATTTTTAGATCTTGATGCAAAAATTGGTAAAAGTGGGATTGAAGAGGTCAAAACTTTACATAGCAATGAACCCACTATTTTGGATTTCAAGGAATTTAATTATGATAATTGTTCTTTAATAGATTGTATTTCCTTGTTGCAATCCGTGTTAAATTCTCCTCATGCTTATAGTCAAAATAAAGCTTTTACCAAACATATCGTTGATGCTTTGATGCAATCCTATGAAGAAAAGCTTGAATTGGAAGTTTCTATCCCTAGAAAACTCTATGATGAGTGGGAACCTATTATTAAAATTAAGATTAAAAATCATGAATGTTATGCTTTATGTGATGGGTGCTAGTGTTTCCACGATTCCCAAAACTTTGTGTGATGTGCTAGGTTTCCGTGAATTTGATGATTGTTCTTTAAATTTGCATCTTGCGGATTCCACCATTAAGAAACCTATGGGAAGGATTAATGATATTCTTATTGTTGCAAATAGGAATTATGTGCCCGTAGATTTTATTGTTCTTGATATTGATTGCAATCCTACATGTCCTATCATTCTTGGTAGACCTTTCCTTAGAAGGATTGGTGCAATTATTGATATGAAAGAAGGAAATATTAGATTCCAATTTCCATTAAGTAAAGGCATGGAACACTTTCCTAGGAAGAAAATTAAATTACCTTATGAATCTATTATGAGCCCCACTTATGGATTGCATACCAAAGATGACAATACCTAGATATATTCTTGTTTTTATGCCTAGCTAGAGGCGTTAAACGATAGCGCTTGTTGGGAGGCAACCCAATTTTATTTTTGTTCCTTGATTTTTGTTTCTGTTTAGTAATAAATAATTCATCTAGCCTCTGTTTGGATGTGGTTATATATTTTATTTAGTGTTTGTGCCAAGTAGAACCTTTGGGAAGACTTGGGTGAAGTCTTTGTGATCTTGCTGTAAAAAACAAAAACTTTAGTGCTCACGAGATTAGCTGCCATTTTTTACTGGAGAGTGATTTTAGGTTAATTCTTTTTGCAGTTGATTAATAGATAAATTCCTCACGTCCACCAATTTATCTTAGAATTTTTGGAGTTCCATAAGTATACGTTTGATACAGATTTGTCGGTGTACAAAAGTAGGGACTCTCCTTTTGACCCCTTTACTTGTGCACGGGCAGTCAGAGCCGCGCCCGCGACCGCACTGAGCTGGGCAGGGAAGGGGAGCCGAAGCATAGTGCGATCAGAGCAACGCCAATACCAGAGACCACAAAGAGCAAAAGGGCGGGGCGGACTCCCCCGGCAAGACCCTTGCCGGGTGGCCTCCGTGGCCCCGGCAAGAGCCTTGCCGGGGCAACTTGCGCGACGCCAGCAGGGCGCGCCACCCTTGAGCCCAAGGGTTTCCAACAACCACATTGGAACCAAGGCTCGGGAAGCGCCTCCGTGGTGGTATGCAGATCTTTGTCAAGATCATAAACACACCAGATCAAATGAGGACCAGAAGACGACGCTCCTTGGCAGGATCCTAGCCGAGGAAATCCACGAGACCCCCGGCGAGACGCTTGCCGGGGAGGACCACGATGCCACGGCAAGACCCTTGCCGGGGCCCCGGCAAGGCCCTTGCCGAAGAAACCTACAGGGCCGCAACAGGGCCCGCATCTGCCAAGGCTCCACCACCATCCCCATGCAGCTGCCAGCTCAACCAGCTGGGCAGGCACCTGCGTGGCGACGAGTAGCCTCTACACCGACCCAGCAATCACATGCGTGGTGGCATGCAGACCTTCGTGAAGGCTCCACCACCGCGCCAGCCCAGCAGCCAGCCAACGTGGCACCATGATGCCTCGTCAGCTCGGACGCGCATCGAAGCCAGGCGAGGCGGCGACAGCTGGGACATGCTTCCTTGCCGTCCCCGATAAAGCGAGAGGGGCACGTCAGCAGCGCATTAAATGCGTTTGTTGGACGATGCCAGAGGATAGACTCATCCACTGTACACCTTTCCACCTCCTGTGTGCCACTGTGGCAACCCCTTTTGTCTATAAAAGGAGGCCCGAGGCATCCAGGAGAAGGATTCAGATCTTTTGGGCAAGTTACACCCCGTAGCTAGCTCAAGAACACAAGAACACTCAAATACATCCACCAAAGCAGGACTAGGGTATTACGCATCTTCGCGGCCCGAACCTGGGTAAACGATCTGTGTGCTTCATATCAGACCCGCTCTTTGCACAACCCCGCGCCCGCCAATAGTAGAAGGGATCCCAGTGATTCCATAGGTGTCGATTTCCCCCGACATCTTTGGCGCACCAGGTAGGGGGGCGCAGTTGTGAAAATCCAGTGTAGCGGTTAGCCTAGCAGTTCTTCATCGCCATGGCTCCCAAGAAGAAGACGATAACGATGATCGGTTCATCTGGAGCCGGACGGCACGTACCGGTGCGGGCGAGCAGCGGGCTGGTCGTGGACAGAACCCGAGGCGCGGCTCGCGAGCACCAACATCGCTCTGGCAGTCAGAGCCTGGTGAGCGGCGTCGTTCATGCGCGAGACGACGGGCTGCATGCCGCCAAGTCAAAAGACGGAGCCGGCCCCCCACAGGCGGCGCGGGGCCCTCCAAGGGCGGCGCCGTGCCACCTACCAGCGGCGCGGCGACCTCCAAGTCACCTACGCCGGCGCCCACGACGCGCTCTTCCCAGGGTGTGCGCGACGAGCAGCGCCACCACGCTGGGGACCCCGGGCGCCGCCGTGGGAAGAGTCCCGTGCATCACTCGCGGGACGGAGGAGGCCAACATGCCTGTCGAAGCGCTGGCAAAAATGGCGTGCAGCCGCAGGGCCGTGATGGAGCTCCTTCTAACATGGTTAGGAGTCGGAGCGCATCACGGTCCACGCAGCTTTCGCCGCCGCCCACGCCAGCAGAAGCTTTGGCGCGCGTGCAGTTGCTCCTCGACTTCCCTCCTGCCGCGGAAAAGCTCAACGAGTGGAGAGCCACCATCCGGAGCCTCGTCGGCGTCGCCAACAAAGACGAGCCACAGCCAGCGGGGCCCTCAGCCGGCGCTCCGTCAAACCACCGCACGCCAGCGGTGGAGGGGCCGGGGGCGCTGCAGCCACGGTGCACTCTCCTCCTCCACGCCAGCCACCGCGGGTGTCGATCCGTCGTGATGACGCTTGTGATAACATTTCCATAGCGTCGTCCGACCCACGGACCCACCGCGACCAGCGCCAAGTTCTTCGGGAGCGAGCCCATGAAGACGCTCGAACCACCATTGAGCGCCGACGCGATACACACCACCAGTCAGATAGGCGGGCGGGGCCTGCTATGGACCACCCAGCACCGGGAGGCTCCGGCGGCCTACCTTATGAGGTGGGTTGCCCATCCTTTACCCTTGAGCTGCGGCAGTTCCAGTGGCCGTCCCACCGCACGTTCAAGCCCGACGTCGGCGAGAAGTACAATGACAAGACCCACCCGTCGGAGTTCCTCAGCATCTACACCATCGCGATGCAAGCCGCTGGAGCTCGCGACGACAAGGTGCTTGCCAATTGCTTCCCGTTGGCCCTGAAACCCAATGTCATGTCCTGGTTGATGCACTTGCCGGTGGACTCCATTTCTTCTTGGTCGGATCTGTGTCATGAGTTCGTTGGTGCCTTCACTGGAGGCCACCAAGCTCATGGCCAGGCGAGCGATTTGCACATCATTCCCCAGAAGGATGGTGAGAACCTGCGCAAGTACATACAGAGGTTCAGCCGAGTGTGAGGGAGTCCTGGATTAGGGGGTCCTCGGAAAGCCGAACTATATCCTTTGGCCGGATTGTTGGACTATGAAGATACAAGATTGAAGACTTCGTCCCGTGTCCGGATGGGACTCTCCTTGGCATGGAAGGCAAGCTTGGCAATACGGATATGTAGATCTCCTCCCATGTAACCGACTCTGTGTAACCCTAGCCCCCTCCGGTGTCTATATAAACCGGAGGGTTTAGTCCGTAGGACAACAACAATCATACCATAGGCTAGCTTCTAGGGTTTAGCCTCTACGATCTCGTGGTAGATCAACTCTTGTAATACTCATATCATCAAGATCAATCAAGCAGGAAGTAGGGTATTACCTCCATCGAGAGGGCCCGAACCTGGGTAAACATCGTGTCCCCTGCCTCCTGTTACCATCTGCCTTAGACGCACAGTTCGGGACCACCAACCCGAGATCCGCCAGTTTTGACACCGACATTGGTGCTTTCATTGAGAGTTCCACTCTGCCGTCATCATAAGGCTGGATGGCTCGCCTTGTTGTCAAGGAAAACATCACCTCTGGGGGAGCCCTGGTTATAGGCCAAACTCTCCAACTAGGCGGTTTCGTCATGACCGCCTGCTCGGCCGCTGCGCCGACGATGACTTCTCGAGTCATCGAAAACAGCCTCCACGTCGGCTCGGGACTCGCCGAGCAGTTGGATCCAATAGAGCTCTCTTCCTTGAACGAGCTCTTGGATCGCATCGCCGCTTTGGGAGTCGCTACGGACTGGGATCAGATCGGGCTTAAACCCGACCAAAGGGAGATTAACTCCCCGCGGGTCACCCATCAGATAGCGGTGGTGGAGGAGCAATGCGGCGATTCTTCCTCTATCTTGAGGACAAACTATGTCTGGATTCCCGAGCTCTCCGAGCCGGATACCCATCTACGGGAGGACATCGCCCAAACCCTGGACCTAGAATCAGGTAGCGGGCCAGACCTATTGGGCAACATCCCGGAGCCCGAACTGCCAAGATCAGAAACTCCTCCGCCCATGGGTCTCAGATCGGGTCAAGGTTCGGACTTAAATCCACCCACCCACCCAGATATAAATGATCTTTCCCACATTAGACAAGAGCCAGGAGCCCCAAGGTTAAGGTTTTGGGGTCTTCCAGCAATTCCATTGACGGAATGGTCTAGTGTGCTACCACACTTAAAAGCAGGGTTATGGTTTCCGATTAAACTCATGTACTCCATCCTTTGGGTTGAAGGTGTCGGTCTTCTCATATTCTCCGGAATAACTCCTTCACTGAGGCTCTTCTGATAGGGTCACAAACTTTTCCTCAAACACGTGTCCTTTCCTCCTGGTGAGGTTCTTCCGAGACTGGGTCTTCATATCTGACAGGTCTGTCGCCAATTCTAATTAATTAGCGAAATCTCATGGTGGTCAACAATTAATGGTTTCTCCTGCAGAAAAGGGTCTGGGTTGAATCTCACCATATATCCTACGATTGGCAACGGTTGCCTATATAGGGGTCCATCGTTCTAGCATTCTATGGTTTAAACAAGGTTCGATATCGTCGTCTCTCTACTATGGGTAAGTCACTCAGATTTACCATTCCAAATAGCAAGAGCGAATGACCAGAGTAAGTCGGTATGGTGATCAATCCATTCCACACCCAAATCATTACTCTGTATAAGGTTTAGCGAATCTCGCATTTCTAACACTCGGGAATTCTCACAAGCATTGCAGAATTTCTCTTGTCGACGACCTTAGTTCGGATAATTCCATTGATTCTGCAAGCTGAATGAAACATCTATCGTTACTTCACAACTCTCGGGGTTTCGTAGCCTCCTAAGGAACATCTGCTCATCAAATCACATCTTCTTCCAAAATTTCTTCTTGCAGGGAGTACTTGATCTTTATTAATTCCTGGGCCTGTGGGTTGTGGGCCCACTTCAATACTTGCATAGCTTTAACTCATCCTATTGGGTTATATGGTTCCATATTCCAACATTACACCTCCTTAAATTCCAATATTGCTTCATTCCTTCATATTCTTGGGGTAACCAACATATCGAAACAAAACTCATACCTATTTTGTCCAAACTTCACTCCCTGAAATATCATTATCCTTTCCATGGGTCAAGTGTTCTTCACAGGGTACTACCACCCTTAAATGAAATTCACAAATCCATCCATAGACCAAATTTCTCATATCCTCGAAACTGGTCCAAGATCTTTGTTCATAGAGTAAAAACTCACATAATACAACATATGAAATCATAACACATTAACTTTATTGATTTCATGAATTCATTACAATCTCTGAGCACCCATTACATAACTCAACTCATCGAACTTATGAAAATAGGATTGCTTTCTACCACTCTTATTATCCATATCAAAATCTCAACTACTCAGCTCCAGCTTTCTTCTGATTTGAACATTCCCTAGCAAAATGTCCTGCTTCCTTGCAGCGAAAACAAATGACTTCCGACATGTCTCGGGGCTTCTTTGTGATTATGTAGGCTCCTTGGATTCTTGGCTTCTTTTCTGGACATTTACTAGCGTAATGACCTAAATCCTTGCACCTGTAACAAGTGATATGACTCAGGTCCTTCTTTGTAGAAGTTGGGTTGTTCTGGGGTTGCCTTCGTTTTCTCTTCCTGGATTTCTCTGTAATGATCAGAGCTTCTATTTCCTGAGGGTCAAACTTCACTTCTGTTGTCGGGGAGTCTCTGAGATACTCTTGGCTTTCCTTCGTGCAATACTCTGAAAAATGTCCTTCTTCTCCACATGAATAGCAAGCTTGGGCGAAAAATCTATTTAGGCCTTCACCATTAGGGTCTTCAATAACTTCCTTCATCGCAGGTTCTTCTTAATTTTCCCCGAGGGTTTCTTTCATGGCTTCTTTCTGCTGCTTGGTAATTTCTTGTACCTTGGGGTAAATATGACACTGACCAGGGTAGTGTGTAGTTCCTTCACACAGGAAACAAGTAACTTGCCCAGTCGGGCACTCTTCGGTTGGGTGATTCTCCTCACAATGAGGGCATCCATCCTTGTGTTCCTTCTGGGTGTGTCCTATTTCTCCGCAAATCTGGCAAGCACAAGGTTTCTTCTTCGGGTTTTCATAGTTCTTCCAAATAAGACGAGATCTCAACAGAGTCTTCTTGAATTCCTCCCAAGTTTTTGCTCCATCCCATCCCCGTACGGCTTGATGCATCTGCCACCATGTTGCAGCACTTCCTTCAAAGTACTGAAGAGCATACGATACTTCATTCTTCCTTGAAACCAAATTGCTCCCGAAGTGATTCTCCATGTTCCGAATCCATAGCTCTGCCTCCGGCTGAGTCTTCGGTCCAGAGAATATCAGTCCAACTTCATTCATCATCTATGGGGTCCAAAAGTTTTGGGATGAGATATGAGAGAGGTGGGGAGGGATACACACAATACAAACAATAGTTTTGAAGAAACGGGTTTTACTTTGTGGCTGTCGGAAAACATCAAACAAATGATAGCTCACAAATCGTCGCATCTAACGTAAGTGTATAACAGGGGTTTGGTCCTCTAACGGTCAAATAAATCTTCAGAGTCTCTAAATTCTTCAAGCCTTTAGAGTCTTCATCGGCTGTAGCTTCTTTCCTCCGAAATATATAGTGTAATCCTCTTTACTCTGAATTGGTCATCATTTGTCCGGTGTTCTTATCCTTCTTGAAGCGGCTTCAGTTGATCCTCCGGGTGGTCAAAAGGGAAAGGGGTATATTCTAACTATTTGAGGTAAGAGGTGATATTTGATAAAAAATAGAAAAGATGAGAAGAAATGGGTCCTTTTAAAAATAAAGTCTTAGAGATTTCCTGTCCTAGGGCTTTTCGATTTCTAGGGTCACGTCCTACAGTCAACATGTGCTCTGATACCATATCTGTAGCGACCCAACCTCAGACGGTCAAGTCTCTGTGTTTCTGTGCCATCCCTGGATCAGTATGCTGGCACACACAGTACATCAATGTATATATCAAAGTGCAATCACATGTATAAATAACGTAAAACTGATATATACCTCATAAGTCACGGCGGAAACAAATAGTTGGGTGTGGAGTCCCATCAACGCCATCGGCAGGTTGAGTGTAGACCGTAACCCTGTACCGTACTCTTACTCGTTGGAAGAAAGTATCTGCAACATGATACATTGCAGCCGTGTAGGTCAGTACATTGAATGTACAGGCAAGATCACTGTAAGAAAAACAGATGATAAACTATACTATATGCAATATGGCTTTGTGGCTCTGTATCTGAGTTTTGTTTGCGTAAAAGCTGATTTTATTTTCCTATAACAAAGGAACATCAGGAGTTTGTACTACGGAGTTTTCTATCATGACATGGTTCCGCCAACCGATGTCTCATAGCCCAAAATCATCATAACTTGCCCACAATTATGTTATCAGTCCGGTGTTGAGAGTTCCGAGATAGATCCAAGTCCAGAGGCTCAAATTGTCCGTAACCGGGGACACGGCTAATCGATTAGGTTTTAACCCTCTGCAGAGGTTTGTACACTTTACCCGCAAGATTCGATCCCTCTTTTACGTTCTCGCACTTCAGGGTGTTTGAGAACAAGACGACCGAAACATGGTCTTCCGAAGAGTTCCCTTGACCACTGTCCGGTGCTCATCCAATCCTACCGTAGTTCTACATCTGCTAGCACCGTCCTAGCCAGAGTCACAACTAAGGTCAACCAAGCCAGAGCCCATAGTGACTTGCGGTTGCACAGGTAAGCTTCCGGGCATGAAGTATTCTTCCGTCTCTTTGATTCTGGGTGAAGCTTTCCGCAAGATGTCATGGCGCTTAGCCATGCATCCCGGCCATCCACTGGTTTCTCCAGGGTGCCCGTCAACCGTCCTTCACCCAGTAGTGTGTATTGAATTCTTGTCTCGAGTCTTGAAGTCTTGAGGCCTAAGATGCAGTCCTTGCAGATGCCATCATGGAGTTGTCGTCATTGACGTAGAGTCCTCCTTCTTCACACCACTCTCGTGCACTCGTACCAAACCCCGTCTACTATAGCATAGCATTAAATAAATAACGTCCCGGGCTTGGTAACAGGGTGATGGGTTCCTACCTCATGCATACTAATCAACTACAAGAATTGAATATCACTACTAGAGGGACTGTTGCAAAGATGACACTAAATGCAATAAAAACATAGGTATGAAAAACATGGTCAAAGTGAACTTGCCTGGTAATACTTGATGAAGATAATAACGCTCTCAGAATAATGACTTGGTAGAACTATTCGTCACTCCGTTGAAAATCTAAATAGTCAAACATAGCATTCATATAAGCAACCATACTAGCAAGCAATTCTAACACTCATAATAAAACCAACAAATAAAATGCAAATCAACAAGGGACGCCAAATAAAAACAAAGGAAAACTACACCACGAAACTACTAAAGAAAACTCTAAGACATAACACAAAATAGTTGTCCTAAGTAAAACTTAACAACAAATAAAACACTAAACTAATAAGTTAACAGAAAATAAAAAAATAAAACAACTAAGTTAACAGAAAGTATTTTTCATAAAATTTTATTTGTAAAAGCAAACAAATAAAAAGCTTTTATGAAACACTAACTATGACCTAAACAAGTTTTCATACGAAAACTAAATGAAATAAAATTTTAAGATAACATAAATTTTTATTTTGTTGACCAACAGAACAAAACTAAGAGTTTGTCAAAAGTGAGAAAGAAAAAAAAACAATTAAAACTATAAAGAAAAGACTAAAACAAAACTATAACTAAAACCGTACTGTTTTGATAAAAACCTAATTTTAAAATAAACTAAAAATAAAATACTCAACACTACTGGATAGTTAAAGGTCCTAGTGACCAGGAGGAAAAAGAATCAACCAAAATATTTTATAAAGCTCAAGTTATGGCCAAATTACTAATTTGAACAAATTTCATCAAATTCAATTTTAAACAACTCAAATATGAAATCCAATTGCGCTAGCAGAAATTTCAAGAAATTATAAAACTAATGCAAAAAGAAACACCAAATTTGGATCTAAAACATAAAAGTTATAAGCAATATAAAATCAGAACTATTCTGTTTTTAAAACAGAAACGAAAATAAAAAAAAACAATCGGGCACTAGCTACGTGGCCTACTGCTATCGGGCCAGGGTGGTGGGCGATCTGAACTATCTAGCGCTCGGTCGTAAAATAACACAAACGTGTACGGGCTAAAACAGAAAGACCGATCGGCTAAAACGACTAGACCTGAACCGATCTAAACCGAAGAAAAACCGTGAGTAAAAACCGTAACAAACCGGAACTAAACCGACCTAAAAAACGTAACCGTTCGTTAGATCTAATCTGTGCCGTCAATAACAGATCGGACGGTGGAGGTTGCTTACAGCGGTGGTGGCGTCTCCGGCGAGGTCGTCGTCGGCGGTGGCGGCTCGGACGTCGTCGTCGGCGGCGCTCCGGTCGTCGGCGGGGTCGGCGGAGGAGACAAGGGGATGCAGAGGTCGGAGGCGGTTCCAACGATGGTCGCCAGTGCGCTCGGGGACGACGGAGACGGGCGGCGGTGAGCTCGGGGCGGCGGTGATGTTTGGTGGTTGATGGCGACGGCGCTTTGGCGGTGCTGGAGCTTAGGCGAGTGGTTGGGAAGGTGTAGTAGAGGGAGGGGAGCACGATGGTGGTGTCGGCGGGTCTCAGTGAGGTCGGAGGTGACGGCGGCGAGCAATGGCGCATGGCGGCAGAAAGCTTCTCCAGCGAGGGATTGCGGGTGGTGCAGGGGCTCCGGTGGTTCTCCGGCTCGTCTGAGAGCACGGCGAGGTGCAGATCGGCAAGGCGGATGCGATGGTGGTGGATAAGGTGGTCGGAATGGCAGGTGGAGGCGCGGCAAGGCGGCGGAGCTGCGGTGGTGCGGAGGAACTCCGGCGAGATTGGGACGGAGCTATAGGGCACGGGAGATCGAGGTTTTCGCGAAAATCGGACGAGGAAGAGGAGGGGAATATTTATAGGGAGGCCGGCTTGCGCGAGGGGCAAAGAATCGAGCCAATCCCGCGAGGATTTGGATTGGCAGAAACGAACTCTTGCGCGTGCAGGATTTGGGCGTGGCTTGAGGAAGAAGAAGATGCGGGCCCCACTATCAGTGAGAGAGACAGGCGAGCGAGAGCGAGAGGAGGGGTCGGGCGACCGGGTGGTAGCGGTTCGGGCGCGGGGGCGAGCTGCTGGGCCAGCTAGGCCGTTGGGAGAGAGGTAGGGTCCGCTAGGCTGCGGCCTTCGGCCAATTTTTTTATATAAAATACAGACAAGAAAAAATAAAACAAGACACAAATAAAGAGAAATTATTATATAGACATATAATATATATATAAAAATTCAGAAAAATAAATCCTAAAACATAGACTATTTCCCAAGTCCAAATAAAATCCAAGAAAAATCACAAAAGTCAAAGAGCGCTGCTGTTGCAATAAAACCCAATAAAATCATTTTTAAAATACCAAAATAATTTCAAATTTATTCTCTCCAAATTTTCCATTGTAGGGAATCCTTTTACACTATTTTCCATATATTTTATTTTTGGGGAAAAATAATTTCAATAAAAACTAAATAACTCCAATTTGAAAGTGGGTTTCAAAATAACTTCAGCCAGACTTTCAATTTGATTGTTTTAAACTTCCAACTCATATTTCATATAATTTGAAGAAGTCATTTTATCTTCTCTCATGAAAATCATTGAGTTGCATAAAGTTTCTGAATTTGAAATATTTCCAAATGGAATTCAAATCTTTTCAAAACCCTTCTCATTTATTTAAATGAAAGAAGTCATATCATCTTCACTCTAGGATTTTCTAATGAAACGAATTTGAATTCATGGAGATCATAAATGTAAGGTGAAAGTTTGGGAAAGTCATTTCATTCCCTCTCGTTCAACTTTCAAAAAAAATTCAAATTTCACTCAATTTCACACAAGCAACCACACCACAATCAAAGAAACAATCAAAACTATTTATTTAATATAACAATCCAAAATTTAGTATTTTGGGATGTTACAGCGATACGGCTATCACCTTCAATGCCAGTGACGAACCTAAATTCTGAACAGACCGAGCACCAGCGGCCTTGGTCCTTAGTCCAATTGTGGACGGCTTCCGGCTTACTAAAGTGCTCATGGACGGCGGCAGCGGATTAAACCTCATCTATGAGGAGACTCTTCAAAAAATGGAAATAGATAGAAACCGCATTGAGCAAAGCAGCACAACCTTCAGAGGAATCATCCCTAGTCGGGAGGCACGATGTGCTGGGAAAATCACACTAGATGTGGTATTTGGCACACCGGAGAATTATAGGTCCGAAGAAATCACATTCCAAGTGGCCCCGTTCAACAGCGGATACCACGCCCTTCTAGGGCGGCAGGCATTCACGATCTTCCAAGCCATACCCCATTACGGGTACATGAAGCTCAAAATGCCCGGGCCCAATGGAATCATCACTCTAGCTAGTGATCCAGACATAGCACTCCGCGCCGGAAAAAAAACAGCCGCACTGGCCCTTGAGGCGTTATCCGAAGCCCTCGTGGCCGAGGAATTAACTGTGCTGCGCTCCACAGTGGACAGGGACGACGTGATACTCGACAAAAGATCCAAGTCCACCTCTTTTAAACCAGCGGATGAGATAGTCAAATTCCAAGTCCACCCAACGGACCCTACAAAAACAGCATCCATCGGGGCACAGTTAAACCCCACAGTAGACGCTGCACTACGGGAGTTCTTGCGCGAGAATTGGGACATATTCGCCTGGCATCCTTCTGACATGCCAGGAATCCCACGCAGGTTGGCCGAGCATAGCCTTAACATTTTAAAGGGGTTCAAGCCGGTCAAGCAGACCCTTTGGCGTTTCTCTGAACCTAAGCGACAAGCCATGGGAGGGGAGCTAGCCAAGTTACTGGAGGCCGGATTCATTAGAGACATAAAACATTCGGACTGGCTAGCAAACCTGGTGATGGTACCAAAGAAGGATAAATCCTGGCGCCTATGTGTCGATTTCAAGGACCTTAACAAGGCTTGCCCCAAGGATCCCTTCCCCCTCCCCCGCATCGATCAAATTATCGACACTACTGCAGGACACGACTCATTGTGTTTCCTCGACGCATACTCCGGATACCATCAAATCAAGATGGCGGAGTCCGATCAAGCCGCAACAGCATTTATCACCCCATACGGCCCCTTCTGTTTTAACACCATGCCTTTCGGGCTTAAGAACGCTGGTGCAACCTATCAACGCATGATTCAGACATGCCTGGAAACACAGATCGGCAAAACAATGGAGGCATACGTAGATGATGTGGTCGTTAAAACCAGACACGTCGAATCCTTAATAGACGACTTGAGGCTCACGTTCGATAATCTCCGAACATACGACATCAAGCTCAATTTGAAAAAATGCGTCTTCGGCGTGCCCGCCGGAAAGCTCTTAGGCTTCATCGTATCCAACAGAGGAATCGAAGAGAATCCGGCTAAAATCCGAGCTCTGTCATAGTTGGCCATCCCAACAGACCTCAAGCAGATCCAGAAATTAACTGGATGCGTGGCTGCTTTAAGCCGCTTTATCTCCCGATTAGGAGAAAAGGCACTGCCTCTTTATCGCCTTCTTCGGCGCACCGAACACTTCGAGTGGACGGATGCGGCCACGGCCGGATTGGAAGAAATAAAGCCATCCTGGCCACCAACCCAATCTTGGCCGCGCCAAATGTCGGCGAATCGATGTTGTTATATATAGCGGCAACTCACCAAGTTGTAAGCGCAGTGCTCGTCGTCGAACGAGAGACGGACGGACATAAATTCCCACTTCAAAAGCCGTATACTATGTATCCACTGCCCTCACTCCATGCAAATCACGGTACCCACATTATCAAAAGATAGCATACGCGGTATTCATGACATCCCGGAAATTACGACACTACTTTCAAGAGTGTTCAATTACGGTGGCCTCAGAAGTACCACTCAATGACATAATAAATAACCGCGATGCCACGGGCCGGATTGCTAAATGGGCTATCGAGCTCCTCCCATTCGACATAACATACAAACCACGGCGAGCCATTAAGTCGCAAGTACTGGCCGATTTCGTCGCCGAATGGACGGAAGCCGAACTCCCTAAAGAGTACGGGCCGTACTCCAATTGGATCATGCACTTTGACGGTTCAAAGATGCTGGCGGGTCTGGGGGCAGGTGTCGTCCTGACATCCCCCACCGGAGATACAGTCCAGTACGTACTCCAAATATTATACACAGACTCCAACAATGCAGCAGAATATGAGGCCCTGTTACACGGTCTCCGGATGGCAGTCTCCATGGGCATTCAACGCCTGGAGGTGCGTGGGGACTCGAACCTCGCAATATCTCAGATAAATGGAGACTTTGACGCCAAGGATCCAAAAATGGCGGCTTACCGCAACGCCGTCCTCAACATGTCAGCTCGGTTCGAGGGGCTCGAATTCCACCATGTGGTCCGAGAAAACAAACAAGCGGCGGACATCCTCGCCCCATCGGTGCTAAGCGCGACCCTGTCCCACCCAATATCTTCTTGGAAAGGCTGTTTAAGCCATCCGTGGTATGGGAAGGAGAGACCGGCAACAACAGTCCGGACTTGGCCATAACACCAGATACCGAACACTCTGACGTAATCGGAGGCTCCGCCACCGAAATAACACCTTCCGCCCACGTGATTATGGCTGTCATCGCCCCGTGGACAGAACCCTTCCTGGCCTACCTAACTAGGCAGGAACTACCTGAGGACCCAAACGAGGCACGTTGCATTGTGCGGCGGTCTAAAGCCTACAAGGTCCACGAGGGAGAGCTTTATAAGAAAAGCGCTACCGGAGTCCTTCAAAGGTGCATCTCCGAAGAGGAAGGGCGGAAACTTTTGGCAGAAATTCATGCTGGACTTGGCGGCCACCACGCCGCAGCTCGGGCCCTTGTAAGCAAGGCCTTCCGTACAGGTTTCTACTGGCCGACGGCCCGAGCAGACGCACAGGACCTTGTCCAACGTTGCGTCGGTTGCCAGCTTTTTGCAAACCAAAGCCATATGCCGCCTACCGCTCTCCAAACAATCCCCATTACTTGGCCCTTTGCGGTCTGGGGGCTTGATATGGTCGGACCCCTCAAAGGGGGAAGCCATAAGAAAAAATACTTATTGGTCATGGTGGATAAATTCACCAAATGGATAGAAGCCAAACCAGTTAAAACGGCCGAATCCGGACCAGTGATAGACTTCATATCTGGGGTTGTACACCGTTATGGCGTCCCCCACAGCATCATCACCGATAACGGCTCGAACTTTACAGCCGACGAGGTAAAACTTTGGTGCAGCAACATGGGCATCAAGCTCGATTATGCTTCTGTCTATCACCCGCAAACTAACGGTCAAGTCGAGCGAGCAAATGGTCTTATCATGAGCGGCATTAAACCCAGATTAGTGCGGTCCTTAAAGGAATCAAACACGCACTGGGTAGAGGAGCTCGACTCCGTACTATGGGGGCTGCGGACCACGCCGAATCGCACTACCGGATACACACCGTTTTTATGGTGTACGGCGCAGAGGCGGTACTGCCCTGCGACATAATTCATGACTCACCTCGAGTGCGCATGTATGAAGAGAAAGAGGCCGAGCTTGATTGGCAGGACAGTTTGGACGCCCTGGAGGAGGAGCGCGACGTGGCAAAAGCCCGTTCCGCATTCTATCAGCAACAGGCTCGAAGGTATCAAAGCAGAGAAGTACGGGCCAAAACCTATAACGTTGGCGAACTCGTTCTACGCCTACCGGAGAAGAAAAAGAACAAGCTCAAGCCCAAATGGGAAGGTCCCTTCATTATTGACCAAGTTCTGACCGGTGGAGCGTACCGTCTGCGGGATGCATCGGACAATCGACTCGAGCCAAACCCATGGAACGCAGCCAGACTCCGAAGGTTCTACGCCTAGTGCCGGACTCTACGTTCGTCTCCTTACCTTCGTCAATTTTTTACATATCCGTTATCTGTCTTTTATCTCTTTCTTTTTTCCTTTTTCTTCAAGGCCTTAAAAGGCTAAATTGTGTCTTGACTACACAATCTTGACGCGCTAACCGCGCTCATTATACCTGGGGGCTTCTTATACAGAAGCTTAATATAACTATTTTCCGGGCTCTATGCCCCACACATGTGTTATTCTTCCACATGTACCTTTTTTCGCCATTATATGCATCGATATGACTTAAGTTTTGGCCAAGCTGGGTTGCCTGGCTCTTGTGTTTATGCCCTACGTTCCCGTTAATTCGGCTAGGGCATAAGGGGAGCACCTCTGCGATTGTTACTGCCGGGTCAGCCGGATGTGTACCTCAGACTGGGTGAAGCCGAAAGCTAGCGTTCTTAAGGGAATACTCGGTCGGTGAACAAAAGATGACTTTTATTTATTTTAATACATGCCCCCAGATGTTTATAGCCTGCGTCTCTTTTCGCAGTTCGGACATGCACATTAGGGCATGCGTACCCAGGGAAAGGAACCCTTAACGGAACTATTCTCCCTGGAAGATGTTTCTTACTATCCATGTAATATAACATAGCTAGTTGGGTACTTGTCTGTTCAAGCACTTATGACCCCTACGCCTGGTTTCCACGCGTACCCCGGTTTTTACATAACTGAGCGGGTATTCGGATACACTCCGGACTATCGGGTCCAGAGGTCGAAGCGAAAAGGTCCGCCATGACAAATGATTTACAATCCGGCTAGGGACAATATATGTCACTTGAAGTACACAGTCACTTAGACTGACTAAATTCTTCTTCTATACCATCCAACAGGCTGTCTAGCCTACAATCCTGTTGGGAATACTTTGCGGCTAATTCTACTTGGTCATACACCAAACTGACGGGGATCTCTTTCCCATCAGGCCCCACAGGTCCGACCTCGGCCATGTGGTTAGGGTCAGCCTTGGTATACCGCGTCTTCACCATGGCCCAGGCTTCCCTCGCACCTTGTCGGCAGGCTGATATCTTCCATAATCGGAAGCGCCGCCGCGCTCCCTTGAGCTTCTCTACAAGCTCCCCCATGCCTCCTGGCAGGGAGACGGATGGCCACAAGGCTTGGGCAATGCCCTGCATCACCTGCCGAACTTGTTCGTGCAGTTGTGAGAGCTCTGGCAGAAGATCACCCGCAGACCCGGGCATCTCCTCCTCGGGACGACCCGTCAGCATACCTGCAGATATAACTCTGTTAGCCGGTTTCTTCGCCGAACTCTTTAAAAGTTCGTTCAAGCACTTACTGAAAATGCCGCGTCGAAGCCTCTTATTCTCCTTTACGGAGTCAGCAAGCTGGGCCCGAACATCTTTCAGTTCCACGCCCAGCTGGATATTGGCATCTTGGAGATTGTTTTTCTCCTGCCTAACCTTTTTAAGCACGCGCTCACCAGCCTTTAGCTGTCGTTGGGCATGCGGCTCATTCCCTATCACGACCTCCGGATTCACTCCGGAGTCATCTGCAGAATCTATTGTTAGATTTGCATGCATGCCGCATACTATCTGGTACCTGTCATTCTTTGCAATAGAGACAAGTGTTACCAGAGGGGGCCTTCTCGGACTCCTTCAGCGCGGCAACTGCGGCCCGTAGCTGGGCTTTGCACTCTTCCAGCTCTTGAGACAATTGGGTATTCTTCTCTGTAAGAACCTGCACAAATAATGATCCTTAAATCAGTTGTGTCAACTGTTTCAAGTCTCAGGGGCTACTGACATATATAATTATCAGATTTTCTTACCCGTATATCCTTTACATACTGGTCCGTGGCTCTGGCAAGACCATTTTGAGCAGCTCGGATGTACGCGTCTCCTGAGTTGAAGGCATCGAACGCCTCTTGGGAGAAACAAGCGTCACGGAGTACGGCCCGGCGACGCCTGTGATTCATAGCGCTCTCCACTTCGGAATTTGTAGCGGATAGCCTATCCGCATCCTCTGTAGGAGGAACATCCGGCGTTCGCCCCATGTTAGCGTCCGCCTCTATGTCCGGCTCTGGAGCCTGACTGGTGGAGGCGTGACCGGCAGCCCTTCCGGATATAGTCCGGCGAGTGTTTTTCCTACTAGGAAACATGGACGTTATTATATTTTAAAAGACGACAACCACGGAGCGGGGTTTTGTTTCATACCTCTGCAACGGCGTCTCAGTCCTGACCGCCTTCCTTTTAAGCCTACCCGGCTTCGGTGCCCCTTGTTGGTGAGTCACTGCGGGTTCGGCATGGCGTCCCGAGGGCCTTCCCTGTAAGACACCATATGTGTGCAATAGGTGAAGTGCAGAAAAGGGGATCCTTCTCGGAAGTTGGGACTCCGGTTTTACTTACATGCGACGCAGGGAGTAGTCCAGGATAATCGGCTATGATGGCCACCATGGCATCATCGCAGCTCAATTGATAGAACGTCCTGTCAATCAGCTCCACAAATATGTCCGGATCCTCTTCGAGTCCGGGGTCGAGGGCCCGGTCAGGGTCCTCTGGTTGTGGAGGCGGGCTGTGGACCTCCCTCACAGCTTTTCGCAGCTCCTGCTATGAAATAGCAAGGTAAATATTCATGACAAAGAATGCGGGAAGGTCTGGAGTAAAAAGTAGCAGCTCACCCAGCTTGGGGGGTTGTACATGGAGAACCCATCCCGTGGCTTGATACGGATGAACTCCTCTTCCTCTCCTTTGTATAAACCGGACAGTATTTTCGCTAGAGCAGCGACGGAGTCCGGACCTTTACGACCGCAGCGGGTGGCATCGTCTTCTCCATTGAAGTGCCACATAGGGTGTCCACGATATTGAAGTGGCTGCACCCCCCGCATTATACATATGGACATAACCTCGACTATTGTCAATCCTGATTTGGCCAGCGTTTGTATCCGGCCCATCAGGTAAAGGACCTCTCTGTTATCTTCCTCCTGGGGGCTCCGAGGGCGCCAGCTGCGACATTTCTTCAAAGGAGCGTTATTAAACTCAGGAAGGCCCATCTGAACAGGGTCCGGAAGGGGGACGCCCTCCATATAAAACCACACCGAAGGCCAATCTTCGGACGTCCTCTTCGGAGTACCAGACATATATCCGGTCCCGGCGATGCGCCATATCTCGGCTCCGCCCACTTGATATATCGACCCCTCTTGTGTACGGGGTACGAGGCAGAACAGCCTCTTCCATAGCTCGAAATGAGCTTCGCAGCCCAGAAACAGCTCGCAAAAGGCGACATAGCCAGCGATGTGTAATATGGAGACGGGAGTAAAATTGTGCAGCTGGAGGCCGTAGAATTCCAGGAGCCCGCGGAGGAATGGATGAATTAGAAATCCAAGCCTCTTAATAAGTAAGGGACAAGGCATACCCGCTCCCCTTGGATGGGTCGGGAAAGCTCTCCGCTTGCTCCCCGCCATTGTAGGTGGCAAGCCCGGCTCGAACGGGGACCATATACGCTGGAGGGAGAAATCCCTGGGTCTGTAACTCTACTAATTGACTGTGCGGGACGGAACACTTCTTCCAATTGCCGGGCTTAGGGCTACGGGAGCGAGAGGAGGAGCTGCGATGGCCGGCCATGTTGGAATGGATTTTTTCCGGGCGCGCTCCGATGGATACTCGCTGTGGGAGGATGGTGTGATCTGGATCTGAGAATCCCCGTCTCTTTAATAGGCGATTTACCCACATGGCTAGGGTGGCAAATGTAAAAATACCCCGACTTCTCGCATTCGCTCGACGCGTGGAGGATATCCATTATTAGGCGCGGAAGCCAAGGAGTGCAACATTTATGGGAAGCCAGACACTACTCAAACAGGTATTCAGAATTTGGAGAAGAACCCGCCTTGCAATGCCGAAGACAATCTGCGCACCGGACTCATCGCCATTGAAGCCTGGTTCGGGGGCTACTGAGGGAGTCCTGGATTAGGGGGTCCTCGGACAGCCGGACTATATCCTTTGGCCGGACTGTTGGACTATGAAGATACAAGATTGAAGACTTCATCCCGTGTCCGGATGGGACTCTCCTTGGCGTGGAAGGCAAGCTTGGCAATACGGATATGTAGATCTCCTCCCATGTAACCGACTCTGTGTAACCCTAGCCCCCTCCGGTGTCTATATAAACCGGAGGGTTTAGTCCGTAGGACAACAACAATCATACCATAGGCTAGCTTCTAGGGTTTAGCCTCTAAGATCTCGTGGTAGATCAACTCTTGTAATACACATATCATCAAGATCAATCAAGCAGGAAGTATGGTATTACCTCCATCGAGAGGGCCCGAACCTAGGTAAACATCGTGTCCCCTGCCTCCTGTTACCATCCGCCTTAGACGCACACTTCGGGACCCCCTACCCGAGATCCGCCGGTTTTGACACCGACGGAGTGCAATAAAACATCCCAGATGTTCATCCCGCCGCTGTAATCAGCGCATTCCATCAGAATGTGCGCAACCGCAAGATGCGCGAGGAGCTGGAGATGAACAAGGTCAAGGATGTGGCTGAACTTTATGTTCTGGCCGATAGATGCGCCCGAGCTGAAGAGGGAAGGAAGTACCCCGGCGAGGACGCCGGTGCGGAAACCGACTCTACGGACGAAGACACCGCCGCCCCGACGAACAAGGGCCGGCGCCGCAACAGGAAATGCAAGGACAAGGCCGTGCTTGCCGTCGAGGGATCCGACGACACCGGCGCTGCCAAAAAGGCCAAGGAAGATGACCCCGGCAAGGAGATTGCCGGGTGCGCCGCTTGCCGGGCCTTGGCGGCTGCTGACAAGCCAGGAGGCTCCGACAAGCAGTATTGCGAGATCCACCGCACCAAGGGCCACGACCTCCAGAACTGCCGACAAGTCCAGCTGCTTGCTGAAAGGCAAAAAGCTGAGTATGAGAGGCGGGACAAGGAGAAGGGCCAGGATGGTGCAGAGGGATCTGGCAAGAAGCGTGGCGGCCAAGGAGGTCGCCGCGGCAAGGATAACCAGCAAGAGAGGCCCGCTCGGGGCCGCGACAAGAAGCAGGAAGATGATGATCATGACGAGGACGGCGAGTCTGGCGAGCATGAGTTCCAGAAAGCTACAGAGGCCATGTGCGTCGATGGTGGCGCCTCGCTGCATACCTCTCACCGCCAGCTCAAGCAGTGGGCGCATGAGATCACAGCAGCAGAGCCATCATTCGATGCCCAGAAGCCACTGAAGTGGTCCAACACGCCTATCATCTTCGACACCGATGACCACCCTGATCGCACAACTGCGGTCGGGTGCTTGCCGTTGTTGGTTTCAACAACGATATGCAACCTCAAGGTGAACAAGATGCTACTGGACGGCGGGGCCGGTCTGAACTTGATCTCGCCCGTCGTGATCAAGAGGCTGCAAATTCCTGATGGAGACCTCAAGGAGACGGGCACGTTTCAAGGGGTCAATCCGGGAAGGAGTCAGCCGAAGGGTAAGGTCACGCTGCCTGTGACGTTTGGAGGCGAGTTGAACTACAAGACGGAGAAGATTGTCTTCGATGTAGCCGAGATCCCCTTACCCTACAACGGGATCCTCGGCCGCCCGGCACTAGCCAATTTCATGGCGGCATCACATTACGCCTACAACACGCTGAAGATGCCTGGGCCGATGACCATCATCACCGTCCGCTCCGACAAGAAGGACGCGCTGATCTGTGCCGACCAACTCTACCGGGAAGCAGTTGCAGCGGCTGCCACCAAGGCCCTTGCTCCTGCCGCTGAAGCCCCGGGAGGGAAGAAAACCGGCAAGACCTCTCGCACCCACTCCGGCAAGCGCACCTCTTTGGAGTGTTGTTCTCCCGTCGAGGACGTGCCAGAGAGCTCCACCGGCAAGAGCAAGAAATCCAGAGCTGCACCACCAGAGACCAACAAGGTGTCCATCAAGGAGGATGGCACGGGAGGGGCTTTCACCATAAGCTCCACCCTCGACAGCAAATAGGAAAGCACGCTCGTCACTTTCCTCCGGGCGAATGTCGATGTGTTTGCATGGAAAGCATCCGACATCCCCGGCGTTCCCAGGGAAGTGATTGAGCACCACCTTGCTGTGTCCTCATGTGCGGCCTGTTAAGCAGAAGGTCAGGAAGCAGGCTTTGGAAAGGCAAGAGTTCATCACAGAGGAGATCAGGAAGTTGGAAGCGGCAGGCTTGGTGAGAGGAGTACTCCATCCGACGTGGTTGGCCAATCCGGTGGTGGTGCACAAGGCAAATGGGAAGTGGAGGCTGTGTATTGACCACACAGATATCAATAAGGCTTGTCCTAAGGACCCCTTCCCGTTGACGCGCATTAACCAGATTGTTGACTCCACGACTGGGTGTGATCTGTTATCATTCCTTGATGCCTACTCAGGATACCATCAGATCTTCATGACAAGAGAAGACGAAGAGAAGACAACATTCATCACCCCATGTGGTACGTATTGCTTTTTAGCGGCAGGCTTGGTGAGAGGAGTACTCCATCCGACGTGGTTGGCCAATCCGGTGGTGGTGCGCAAGGCAAATGGTAAGTGGAGGCTGTGTATTGACTACACAGATATCAATAAGGCTTGTCCTAAGGACCCCTTCCCGTTGCCGCGCATTGACCGGATTGTTGACTCCACGGCTGGGTGTGATCTGTTATCATTCCTTGACGCCTACTCAGGATACCATCAGATCTTTATGACAAGAGAAGACGAAGAGAAGACAACATTCATCACCCCATGTGGTACGCATTGCTTTTTACGGATGCATTTCGGGTTGAAGAGTGCTGGCTCAACGTTTGCAAGGGCAGTCCAAATTGGTTTTGAGCCCCAGCTACATAGAAATATGGAAGCTTATATGGATGACATAGTGGTCAAAACCAAGGACAAGGCGACACTTGTACAAGATTTAGAGGAGACGTTTGCAAATCTGCGCAAGATCAACCTCAAGTTGAACCCTGAGAAGTGTGTCTTTGGCGTTCCGTCCAGCAAACTTCTCAGGTTCTTTGTGTCATAGCGTGGGATCGAGGCAAACCCAGACAAGATCAAGGCTATCGAGCAAATTGAGGCGCCCAAGCGGATCAAGGATGTGTGTCGGCTCACTGGCTGCGTTGCTGCCATGAGCAGATTCATCTCCAATTCTGCCGAGTGCGCCCTTCCCTTTTTCAAAATCTTGAAAAAGGCGGGACCAATGGAATGGACCCTAGAGGCCGAAGCAGCACTGCAGGATTTGAAGAAATACCTCTCCTCTACACCAATACTGGTTGCGCCCAAACCACAAGAGCCATTGCTGCTGTATCTAGCAGCAACGGATCAAGTGGTCAGCACCGCGCTAGTGGCACAGAGGGAGGTCGATGAAGAGGCAGCGGCAACGGCCGGACCAGCGGATGGCGAGCCAGAGCTCCTCCCGGCAGGGCCTGGCGCCAGCAAGGCAAGGCCCTCGGTAGAGTCTGATGCCATCGGGACAGGGCCCATGCAACCAAATGAAGTGGTGCAGAAGAAGAAGATGATGCAGCACCCAGTTTACTTTGTCAGCTCCCTCTTGCAGGGGGCTAGGTCAAGGTATTCCGGTGTGCATAAATTGCTCTTCGGCCTCCTTATGGCCTCGAGGAAGATGCGTCATTACTTCCAAGCACACGAAATCACCGTCGTCACCCGCCTCCCGTTGCAATGGATACTGCATAACCCAGACGCAACCGGGAGGATCGTGGAGTGGGCCTTGGAGCTGTCGAGCTTTGGTTTGAAGTTTGAAAGTACTTCGACAATCCAGAGCAGAGTCTTGGCGGAGTTCACTGCGGAATGGACCCCAACGCCCGACGACGAGATCCAGGAGACCACTCTCCCCAGCAAGGAACCAAGTCACAACTGGATCATGTACTTGACGGGGCTTTCTCGCTGCAAGGCGCCGGTGCTGGTGTGCTGCTTGTCGCACCGACTGGAGAGCACCTCAAGTATGTAATCCAGATGCACTTTCCCAGGGAGATGTCCACAAACAACACTGCTGAATACGAGGGATTGCTTGCCGGTCTCAGGATCGTGGCAGAGCTCGGGATTAAGAAGCTCATCGTCAGGGGTGATTCACAGCTTGTCGTCAGGCAAGTCAACAAAGATTATCAGAGCCCGTTGATGGAGGCCTACGTAGATGAAGTGAGGAAGCTGGAAGAGCGCCTGACGGTATACAAGCAGAGCATGTTCCCTGAGTGGAGAACGACATCGCCGATTACCTATCGAAGCGCGTTGCATTCAAGCTACCTGTGGAACCAGGTACTTTTGTGCTTCGGTTAACTCAACCATCCGTTGAACTATCAACAGAGCAGAACAAGCGGAGGAAATCAGGCCCCGGCAAGTACTTTCTCGCTGAGCCCCCTGGGGCCACCGGCAAGGATGTTTCCGTGGGTACTGAGCCTGCCGAGGGGCAACTGACTCCGGCAGGGCGTCAAGCCCTGGCCGTAGAGACGGCCGCTCCCATGGCAGAAGAACTGCCTTTAGTCCTTGCCGTCGAGCCCCAAGCTCCGGCATGGGCACAACATACCGTTCAATTCCTCCAAACAGGGGAGCTTCCTGAGGAGCAGGAAGAAGCAGAGAAAGTAGCCCGTCGGTCTACAATGTATCAGTTCGTCGATGACGTCCTGTACAGGAAAAGGCCGAACGGTGTGAAATTGAAGTACATTCCCCGGGAGGAAGGACTGAAGCTGTTGGCGGAGATACACGGAGGCATATGTGGCTCCCACATAGGGTCGAGGGCCCTCGCTGACAAGGCATTCTGGCAAGGTTTCTTCTGGCCCACTGCCCTCCAGGATGCAACAACACTAGTAACCAAGTGTGAAGCGTGTCAGTTCCATTCGAAGAAGCTTCATCAACCAGCTCAAGCCCTTCAAACAATTCCTCTCTCCTGGCCATTTTCGGTCTGGGGGCTCGACATACTGGGCCCTTTCCCCGCGGTGTCGGGGGCTTTGAGTACTTGTACGTTGCAATCGACAAGTTCACAAAGTGGCCGGAGGTGGAAGAAGTGAGGAAGGTGACAGCACAGTCAGCCGTCAAGTTCTTCAAGGGGCTAGTCTGCCGTTTTGGTCTGCCAAACAGACTCATCACCGACAACGGCACGCAGTTCACGAGCCACACCTTCATGCAATACATCCAAGACCTCGGCAGCAAGGTCTGTTTCGCTTCCGTGGCACACCCACGGAGCAACGGCCAGGCGGAGAGGGCAAATGCTGAAGTACTACGAGGCCTGAGGAGCAAGACTTTTGACACGCTGCACCAGAGCGGAAGGTGCTGGATTGATGAGTTTTCGGCGGTTCTTTGGTCAATCAGAACGACGCCAAATCGAGCCACTGGCCAGACACCCTTTGCCCTGGTATACAGGGTAGAAGCAGTTCTCCCCAGGGAACTCACATACGGGTCACCTCGAGTGCTCGCTTATGATGAGCTTGAGCAAGAGAAATTGCGGCAAGATGACGCAACACTCCTCGTGGAAGATCGTCTTCGGGCGGCTGTGAGAGCAGCGCGCTACCAGCAAGCCTTGCGCCGCTACCATAGCCGCAAGGTTCATGCCTGAAGCTTTGAGGAAGGCGACCTCGTTCTTCGGCGTGTTCAGTTGGCCAAGAGTTCCAACAAGTTGACGCCAAAGTGGGAAGGCCCTTATCAGGTAATACGAGTCACCAGGCCTGGAGCGGTCCGCCTGGAGACCGAAGATGCTATTCCAGTGAGCAACTCCTGGAACATCGAACATCTTCATAAGTTTTACCCATAAGGCGCGGTTGCCGGGCCCCCCGGCAAACCACCTTTTGTACAAGCCTTGCCGACGAGGCATGTAACCCTCTGTACAAAGCTACGCGCAGACCCTGAGCATAAATAAATGAAGTGCTGGCGCCCTAAGTTTTAGCATGCATGCTAGGTTAAGTCTCTCCCTCGGTTAGGGTTGATAGTGCTTAGCGGCAACTAACCCCTAGCATAGAGGTCGAGTGTGCGTTTCTCTGTTCCTTTCCGTCCTCTTTGGTCCGCAGGGTACATGGACGTTCCTGCTGAGCTGTTTGGAAGAAAGAGAACGAGCCGGCGCTCCGGCCTTGGCAAGCCAAGGTTGCTGGGGGCTGCAGATACAAGAATCCAACCATGGCAAGCCAAGGCTGTCGGGGCTGCAGATTCAGATAAGTCTTTTATCCTCTATTGTGCATTTCCGTATCAAGTTGGGATATATGAAACCTCGTTTTGCTCCTAGACCACCGTGCTCCCCCTTTTTCCTGTACCCAAGTCCCTGGGTCGAAACCGGGTCGTAGTCGCAGTGGCAAGGAAATAAACGAGGGGCCTAACTCTACTTCGCTCCTGCCTCCGCCGAGAGCGTGAGAATGGTCGACTGAAGTAAGGGGACGGCAAGGCCTGTTGCCAGGCGACAATGTTTATCTTAAAAATAACAAGGATTCATTTCTTGGCATGGGCCTCGCTCACGCACAAAGAACCCGGCAAGCACCCTTTTTCATTAAAAACATCCCATATAGGTACAGTTCATACGGAATAAAAAACATGAGCAGGGGGATTACAAGTCTTAAAATTAACAAGTGCCCGCAGGCTTACAAACTAAAAAGAGATAAGATGCCCGTAATCCCTTTCTTGTCCCTCTCCTCAGAAGGTGGAACAAGATAGCAGGAGGGCAAAAGGAGCGCCTAGGTGAGGTGCGAGGAGCAGAAGGCGCCAAGAGAACATCTCGGTGCCGGGAGGGGAGCTGGAAGATGAGGCAGCGGGCCGAGAATACGCGACGAAGGCGTCGGTGCCCGCGTACTCCGACTTGACGGCCGCCACCCGCCTTCTTCGCCTTCCCCGACCCTCCTACACCAACTGCCCAAGGAGGCGATGGGGAACGCGCCGATGGAGAGCTTGACGAGGAAGGCCCTCGGTAGGGCGCGTGGCCGAGGGAGGGACGACGCGGTCAGTCGGAGTCGAGGTCGGCGTCCTGCCGCTCGGCGCCCTCGTCGTCGCTGTCACTGTCCTCCTTGTTACTCCTGCTTGAGGAGGAATCTTCATCGTCGGAGGAGCTCTCCACGCAGCACTTTAGGCGAGTTCCAAGATCTCCAAAGACCTTGACGGAGAGCAGGCCGTTCTCCATTAACTTGAAGAAGAGAACGATCCCCGCCGTCAGGCTGTGGACACGAGCGAACGTCTTCCATCCGCGACGGAGGTACATGACGTGAGGAGCAGGGAAGTCGACGTCGACCCGCGTGCCGCCGTTCCCGCAGCCCCTCATGTGCAGCCTGAGGGTCTGGGGCAGATCGAGCTCCATCTCCTGAGCAAATGGGGGAGGGAGACGAAGACGACGGCGCGGTGGCCGGCGCAGCCTGATGAAGAACTCGCGAGGCTGGTCCCCAACGTGGCCCTCCATTGGGAGAGGCATCACCGGCGGAGGCAAGACTGGTGCCCCGCCCTGTCTCCCTCTTCCCCGAGCGCCACGGCGACCTCGGCCTCGCCCCCTCCCCCTTCCTCTCGTGGACGGCTCCGCCGCCGCGAGCTCTTGGGGAGGAGGGACGCGCTGTCGAGCAGCGACCCTCGCCGCCACCGTCGAAGGGCCGGTGCTTCCTCTCGCCATGGCAGTGGAAGAAAGAAGCCAAAGTGAATGGAGGCGGATGATGAAAAGATGTGGGATACCATCCCCCTCCCCCTTCTTATAAAGGGGCGGGGTCGGGGCCCGGCCGTCCCACTCGACCAATCCAGCCATCGGGGGCGCAGGGAATCGAGACCGACCCGCTGCCCCAATCAACGACGGCCCGGTTTCCCGCCTCCACCGCCTGCCACCTGCATGGGGTACACGTGGCGAGCAAGCAGAATCGAGGGGACGGGTGAGGCGACCGTTCCCCACCATGTGATCGTGGGGCGCGGACGCCTTGAAGACCACGACCCGAGTCCACTCAGTAAATGAGCCGCGCCTCTGCATCTCCCTCTTTTTATGGGGAAGGCGCGAGCCGCCTCTTTACCATGATGTGACGCATGCATGCGGAAACCGCCCCACGCATGACCCCCACGTCACGCACGACCCTCCACATCGCACGTTCAACGCGGGTCGTGGGGAAGCGCAGCGGACAAAAAAGTTACTACGGTAAGAAAAATCCGCCCCACCTGCCCGCGCACCGTTCTGGGCCTAGCCCAACAACGCGTCGCGCTTATGTGTGGCCCAGGCCCGGGGGCTCCTGTCGGTGTACAAAAGTAGGGGCTCTCCTTTTGACCCCTTTACTTATGCACGGGCAGTCAGAGCCGCTCCTGCGACCGCACTGAGCAGGGCAGGGAAGGGGAGCCGGAGCACAGGGCGACCAGAGCAACGCCAAGACCAGAGACCACAAAGAGCAAAAGGGCGGGGCGGACTCCCCTGGCAAGACCCTTGCCAGGTGGCCTCCGTGGGCCCGGCAAGAGCCCTGCCGGGGCAACTTGCCCGACGCCAATGGGGCGCGCCACCCTTGAGCCCAAGGGTTTCCAACAACCACATTGGAACCAAGGCTCGGGAGGCGCCTCCTTGGTGGCATGCAGATCTTCGTCAAGATCATAAACACACAAGATCAGATGAGGACCAGAAGATGACGCTCCTCGGCAGGATCCTAGCCGAGGAAATCCACGAGACCCTGATACGTCTCCGTCGTATCTACTTTTCCAAACACTTTTGCCCTTGTTTTGGACTCTAACTTGCATGATTTGAATGGAACTAAGCCGGAGTGACACTGTTTTCAGCAAAATTGCCATGGTGTTATTTTTGTGCCGAAATAAGAGTTCTCGGAATGACCTGAAACTTCACGGAGAATATTTTTGGAAATAATAAAAAATACTTGCGAAAGAACCAAGGCCAGGGGGCCCACACCCTGTCCACGAGGGTGGGGGCACGCCCCCTACCTCGTGGGCCCCCTGGTGCTCCACCGACCTCAACTCCAACTCTATATATTCACGTTCGGGGAGAAAAAAATCAGAGAGAAGCATTCATCGCGTTTTATGATACGGAGCCGCCACCAAGCCCTAATCTCTCTCGGGCTTTTCACATATTGTTCTTTGCTTAGTTACTTTACCATTGTCACTGTTGCCCTAATCTCTCTCGAACTGTTGCATGAATAATCGTATCCGACATAATTATCCATCACCGATCCAATGCCTACGAGCTTTTCACATATTGCTCTTTGCTTAGTTACTTCACCATTGTCACTGTTACAATTACTACAAAACTATCACTGTTACTTTTGCCACTGTTACCGTTACTTCCATACTACTTTGCTACTAAATACTTTGCTGCAGATATTAAGTTATCCAGGTGTAGTTGAATTAACAACTCAACTGCTAATACTTGAGAATATTCTTCGAATCAATAAATTTGGGTTGAATACTTTACCCTCGAAAACTGTTGCGATCCCCTATACTTGTGGGTTATCAAGACTATTTTCTGGCGTCGTTGCCGGGGAGCATAGCTCTATTCTTTGAGTCACTTGGGTTTTATATCTGCTGGTCACTATGAGGAACTTGAAAGACGAGAAAACCAAAATTTATCCCTCAACTATAAGGGGAGGTAAGGAACTGCCATCTAGCTCTGCACTTGATTCGCCTTCTGTTTTGAGTGAGCTTGCGACACCTAAACCTGCTTCTGCTATTAATTCTGATATGTCGCATGTTATTGATGATGCCACTTCTGCTATGCATGATACTTATGATGAAACTACTTCTATGCTTGATACTACTGTGCCACTAGGTGAATTTCTTGATGAACAACTTGCTAGGGCTAGAGAGAATGAAATTATTGAAACTGATAATATTGATGAAAGTGCTGATGAAGATTCTCACCCTAGATATGAATTGCCTATTGTGCCTGAGGGTTATGTTATGGATGAAGAAACTGCTAGAGACTTTCTTGCTTGCAATGATAGGAGTGATCTTCAGAAATTATTAGCTAAGCTTAAAGAAAAGTCTTTGAATGCTAGAATGAAATATGACCCTGCTTTTGCTACTTCACCTAACTTTGTTACCGATAAGGATTATGATTTCTCTGTTGATACTGAGATAATTACTCTGGTTGAATCTGATCCTTTCTATGGCTATGAATCTGAAACTGTTGTGGCTCATCTTACTAAATTAAATGATATAGCTACCCTGTTCACTAATGATGAGAAAACTCGCTACTACTATATCCTTAAATTATTTCTGTTCTCATTAAAGGGTGATGCTAAGACATGGTTTAATTCTCTTGATCCTGGTTGTGCGTAGTCCCCAGGATATGATTTACTACTTCTCTGCTAAATATTTCCCCGCTCATAAGAAACAAGCTGCTTTAAGGTAAATATATAATTTTTTGCAAATTGAAGAAGAGAGTCTCCCACAAGCTTGGGGAAGGCTTCTCCAATTACTTAATGCTTTGCCTGATCATCCTCTCAAGAAAAATGAAATACTTGATATCTTTTATAATGGACTAACCGATGCTTCCAGAGACCACCTAGATAATTGTTCTGGTTGTGTTTTCAGGGAAAGAATGGTCGATCAAGCTGAATTGCTATTGAATAATATGTTGACAAATGAAAATAATTGGACACTTCCTGAACCAACTCCTAAGCCAACTCCAAAGAAAAGGGGTATTCTATTTCTCAGTCCTGAAGATATGCAAGAGGCAAAGAAATCTATGAAAGAAAAGGGTATTAAGCCTGAAGATGTTAAGAATTTACCTCCCGTTGAAGAAACACATGGTCTTAATTTACCGTCTATTGAAGAAACACATGGTCTTGGTAACCCGACATAGGTAGTAAAGGTAAATTCTCTCTATAGATATGATAAAGCTGAAATCCCGCCTACTAAGTTTGCTAGCCAATGCTTAGATGAGTTTGATAATTTTATGGTTAAGCAAGAAGATTTTAATGCTTATTTTGGTAGACAATTGAAACGCAATGCTTATATGATTGAACACTTGAGTGATTATATGTCTAGTGTTAAAGGTGAACTTAGACTTATTAGTAAACATGCTTCTATGGTTACCACTCAAGTAGAACAAGTGCTTAGAGCTCGAAATGATTTGCTTAATGAATTAAATAATAAGAAAAATGATAATGATGTTAGAGTTATGACTAGAGGGGGTAGAATGACTCAGGAACCTTTGTATCCTGAGGGCCACCCTAAGAGAATTGAGCAAGATTCTCAGAGAACTAATGTTGATACACCCAGTCCTTCTAAAAGGAAGAAAAAGAAAAATGATAGGACTTTGCATGCTTCTAGTGAACCTGTCGTTGACACACCTGAGAATCCCAATGATACTTCTATTTCTGATGCTGAAACACAATCTGGTGATGAACATGAACCTAGTGATAATGTTAATGATGATGTTCATGTTGATACTCAACCTAGCAATAACAATGATGTAGAGATTGAACCTGCTGTTGATCTTGATAACCCACAATCAAAGAATCAACGTTATGATAAAGGAGACTTTGTTGCTAGGAAGCACGGTAAAGAAAGAGAACCATGGGTTCAGAAACCCATGCCTTTTCCTCCTAAACCATCCAAGAAAAAGGATGATGAGGATCTTGAGCGCTTTGCTGAAATGATTAGACCCATCTTTTTGCGTATGCGTTTGACTGATATGCTTAAAATGAATCCTTATGCCAAGTACATGAAAGAAATTGTTACAAATAAAAGAAAGATACCAGAAGCTGAAATTTCCACCATGCTTGCTAATTATACTTTTAAAGGTGGAATACCTAAGAAACTAGGAGATCCAGGAGTACCAACTATACCATGCTCCATTAAAAGAAACTATGTTAAAACTGCTTTATGTGATCTTGGAGCCGGTGTTAGTGTTATGCCTCTCTCTTTATATCATAGGCTTGATTTGAATAAGTTGACACCTACTGAAATATATTTGCAAATGGCCGATAAATCAACCGCTATACCTATCGGTGTTTGTGAGGATGTGCCTGTTGTGGTTGCAAACGTTACTATTTTAACGGACTTTGTTATTCTTGATATTCCCGAGGACGATAGTATGTCTATTATTCTTGGAAGACCCTTTTTGAATATTGCAGGGGCTGTTATTGATTGCAACAAAGGCAATATCACTTTTCATGTTAATGGAAATGAGCATACGGTACACTTTCCGAGGAAACAACCTCAAGTTCATAGTACAAACTCTATTGGAAAAATTCCATCGATTATTTTTGGAGGTTTTGAATTTCCACTACCTACTGTCAAGAAGAAATATGATATTCTTATTGTTGGGGATGTCCATATCCCCGTTGAGGTAACATAGTGTTACTCGAAATTTCTCCAGTTTCATGCAATTCAGAATGAGTTTGTTAACAAGACTTGATCAACCTTGTTAGTGGATTCCTTTTGATGAACATGAGATGGATGAAGTTAGAAAGCACAACCTTCTGTACCCTCCTTTTACTTTCTGTTATTTAGATTAAATAAAGCAAAAATAGTATTTTTTGTTAGTTTTCTGAATTATTCGTGCAATAAAAAATACCCCGAAAATAAAAGTTCTCCAAATGCCCCGAAATTGAAATATGATTTTTTCTGGAATATTTGAGAATATCTGGCACTGAGAACACAGCAGGGGGAGCAAGCACCAGGCCACGAGGGTCCAGGGCGCGCCCACCCCCGTGGGCGCGCCCCCCTGCCTCGTGGGCCCATGGTGGCCCCCCTCCACTTATTCCAGCCACCACCACTCCTTCTTCCTCCCAAAAAAATCACCAACCAGATCAAGCACGAGTTGTAGCTCATCTTGCTGCCATTTTCTATCTCCTTGCTCAAAGCTCCACTCACAAAACTGCTTTGGGGGATTGTTCTTTGGTATGTGACTCCTCCAATGGTCCAATTAGTTTTTGTTCTAGTGCTTTATTCTTTGCAAATTTTTGCTGCCTAGGTGACCCTGTTCTTGAGTTTGCATGTCAAATTTATATGGTCCCAAGTAGTTCTAATGCATGATATAGTCTCTAGGCACTTGTGGGAGTAGTTGCTATCAATTTTGTTGAGTTTGGTTCACTCTTATTTTGAAGTTACTAAAAATTTCAGAAATTGATGAAGAGATTTTTGAGGGGCTCTTCGAGCCGAAGCTCGAAGGATAAGCAAAGTGAAGAGGATAAGAGGCCCAAATATAATCTCCCTCGCATCGCGGAGGTTCGGCCGTGTGAATGGCCTTGTGATGAGTTCTTGACAGCAGCCGGGATTCATGATGATTTTTATTATTTGGCTGATAATGCGGGCCTCACCGACTTCCTCCGCGACCAACGCGAACAGTATCTCCTACTCACTAATATTTTCGTGCAAAATTTTCATTTCCATGTTAAGAGATCGCCACCCTCGGTGGATTTTTACTTATATGATGAGTATAAGGAGATGCCCCTTGTTGATTTCTGCCGGGTCAGTAAGATACCCTTTACAGGCAGCATAGAAGAACCACATCGTAGTGATGTGGAAGGGTTTATTGATATGATTGCTGTAGGGGAAACAAGGAAAGTTTTCGATGCAAGAATTACTAGCATACACTTTCCTGTTCTAAGTTACTTTGCAATATTTGCTAGTAGATGTTTAATTGGTCGCGGAAACTGTGGAAACCTTATTGCCCCTGATATTGTTATTTTATGCCATGCCTTGTTCCGTGACAACACATTTAGTATGGGTGCTATTGTGGCAAAACAGTTAAATCTGAACCGCACGAAGGGTCCCATCTTGGGAGGTATCTTCGCCTCGCGCCTCGCTGCACAATTTAACATACCTATTAGGCATCATGAGAAAGAAGAAAAGTTGATGCTTCCTGTTTTTCTGGACTATAAGAGTATAGTAGCACATGACTTTATTGTTAAAAATAAGAAAAAGTTGCTCAACTACAAACTGATATTTGATAAAAATCACCCTGAGACTATTACTTTGTCTGCTCCTTCTTTGTTTAACTTATCTTCAGGCAAGTATCTTGTTCAGCCAGAGGCATTTCATGCCTACCAGAACCCCACATCAGCTACAGAGCCAGAGCCGGAATCACAACTTGATCCTTCACGTCAGTCTGTTTACCAGTGGGATCCGGAGGAAATTGCCAACCAGTGGCATCCTGAGAATGCATCTCAGTACGACCCCAACTACAACTTTGGATATCCGCCTGGCCAGCTGTGGCCATAGACCAACTTAGGCCAAAAGCCTAAGCTTGGGGGAATACGTATTTCTCACCGACATTACATTCATGTTCACACACTCATTCTAGTTGTCAGTGCTCATACTTTTTCATTGTACTATCCATGCTAGTTTATTTTCTTTTCTTGCTTTCTTCTTGTGTGTTCGAATAACCTTAAGAAAACCAAAAAAAATTGTTGAAGCTTTTAGCCAGTTTACTTTCCATGCTTGTAGTAGTAAAATAAAACCCAAAAAGATTTCTTGTTCTTCTTTTGCTTGTTGGGAGCTTTCCCGTGTAAATATTTTTATTTCTTTTCTTGTTCTTTGAGGGTCGAGAGGAGAAGACCATAATGAAAATGTTGAAGTGGCTCTTATATGCATTATTGTTGATTTAACCAAGAGTCCATATTACCTTGTCTTCTCCTTTGTATTGAATGCCTGCAGATTCCAGCTTAGTCCAATGCACGTGCACTATTATTATTATACACATCGTTCGGTCATGCAAGTGAAAGGCAATAATGACGATATCTGATGGGTTGATTGAGATGAGAGAAGCTGGTATGAACTCGACCTCTCTTGTTTTTGTAAATATGATTAGTTCACCGTTCCTGATTCAGCCTATTATGAATGAAACATGTTTGCAATGACAATTAGAGATTATAGTTGCTTATGCCATGCTTAATTAGCTAGGAGTTTATAATGGTTTACCTTGCGTGCCAACATGCTATTAAAATGGTTGTGATGTGGTATGATAGGGTGGTATCCTCCTTTGAATGATTCGAGTGACTTGACTTGGCACATGTTCACACATGTAGTTGAAACAAAATCAACATAGCCTCCATGATATTTATGTTCATGGTGGATTATATCCTACTCATGCTTGCACTCAATGTTTATTAATTTTAATGCATGTTCATGACTGTTGTCGCTCTCTAGTTGGTCGCTTCCCAGTCTTTTTCTAGCCTTCACTTGTACTAAGCAGGAATACTGCTTGTGCATCCACTTCCATAAACCCCAAAGTTATTCCATAGGAGTCCACTATACCTTCCTATATGTGGTATCTACCTGCCGTTCCAAGTAAATTTGTATATGCCAAACTCTAAACCTTCAAATGAAATTCTGTTTTGCATGCTCGAATAGCTCATGTATCAACTAGGGTTGTCTGTATCTTCCATGCTAGGCGGGTTATTCTCAAGAGGAGTGGACTCCGCTCCTCACTCACGAGAAAATGGCTGGTCACCGGGATGCCCAGTCCCATGCTTTAAGCAAATCAAATCAAAATAATTGCAAACAAAACTCCCCCAGGATTGTTGTTAGTTGGACGGTACCCGTTGTTTCGGACCAGCCGTGGAGTGTGCTTGTTGGTGGTGGGGGGGGGGGTATAAACTTTACCATTCTGTTTGGGAACCGCCTATAATGTGTGTAGCATGGAAGATATCGAGATCTCTCGGTTGTTATGTTGACAATGAAAGTATGCCGCTCAAAATATTATTTATCTCTGCTTTAAAATCGAGCTCTGGCACCTCTACAAATCCCTGCTTCCCTCTGCGAAGGGCCCATCTATTTACTTTTATGTTGAGTCATCACCCTCTTATAAAAAGCACCAGCTGGAGAGCACCGTTGTCATTTGCATCCATTACTATTAATTTATATTGAGTACGACTATGACTGGATCTCTTTTACCATGAATTACAATGTTTAGTCAGTCCTTGATCTTCAAAGGTGCTCTGCATTTATGTTTTGCGGTCTCAGAAAGGGCTAGCGAGATACCATCTTGTTATATCATATTATCATCGTTTTGAGAAAGTGTTGTCATCCGAGATTTATTATTATTGCTCGCTAGTTGATTATGCCATTGATATGAGTAAACTTGAGACCTAAATGTTATTGTGAATATGGTTAGCTCATAATCTTTGCTGAAAACTTGAATGCTGGCTTTACATATTTGCAACAACAAGAGCAAACAGAGTTTGTAAAAGTTTTTCTTTATCACTTTGAGTTTATCAACTGAATTGCTTGAGGACAAGCAAAGGTTTAAGCTTGGGGGAGTTGATACGTCTCCGTCGTATCTACTTTTCCAAACACTTTTGCCCTTGTTTTGGACTCTAACTTGCATGATTTGAATGGAACTAACCCGGACTGACGTTGTTTTCAGCAGAATTGCCATGGTGTTATTTTTGTGCAGAAATAAAAGTTCTCGGAATGACCTGAAACTTCATGGAGAATATTTTTGGAAATAATAAAAAATATTGGCAAAAGAATCAAGGCCAGGGGGCCCACACCCTGTCCACGAGGGTGGGGGGCGCGCCTACCCCCCTGGACGCGCCCCCTGCCTCGTGGGCACCCTAGTGCTCCACCGACCTCAACTCCAACTCTATATATTCACGTTCGGGGAGAAAAAAATCAGAGAGAAGGATTCATCGTGTTTTACGATACGGAGGCGCCGTCAAGCCCTAATCTCTCTGGGGAGGGCTGATCTAGAGTCCGTTCGGGGCTCCGGAGAGGGGAATCCGTCGCCGTCGTCATCATCAACCTTCCTCCATCACCAATTTCATGATGCTCACCGCCGTGCATGAGTAATTCCATCGTAGGCTTGCTGGACGGTGATGGGTTGGATGAGATTTATCATGTAATCGAGTTAGTTTTGTTAGGGTTTGATCCCTAGTATCCACTATGTTCTGAGATTGATGTTGCTATGACTTTGCTATGCTTAATGCTTGTCACTAGGGCCCGAGTGCCATGATTTCAGATCTGAACCTATTATGTTTTCATGAATATATGTGAGTTCTTGATCCTATCTTGCAAGTCTATAGTCACCTATTATGTGTTATGATCCGTTAACCCCGAAGTGACAATAATCGGGATCCTTACCGGTGATGACCGTAGTTTGAGGAGTTCATGTATTCACTAAGTGTTAATGCTTTGGTCTGGTACTCTATTAAAAGGAGGCCTTAATATCCCTTAGTTTCCAATAGGACCCCGCTGCCAAGGGAGGGTAGGACAAAAGATGTCATGCAAGTCTTTTCCATAAGCACATATGACTATATTCGGAATACATGCCTACATTACATTGATGAACTGGAGCTAGTTCTATGTCACCCTATGTTACAACTGTTGCATGAATAATCGCATCCGACATAATTATCCATCACCGATCCAATGCCTACGAGCTTTTCACATATTGCTCTTTGCTTAGTTACTTTACCGTTGTCACTGTTACAATTACTACAAAACTATCACTGTTACTTTTGCCACTGTTACCGTTACTTCCATACTACTTTGCTACTAAATACTTTGCTGCAGATATTAAGTTATCCAGGTGTGGTTGAATTGACAACTCAACTGCTAATACTTGAGAATATTCTTTGGCTCCCTTTGTGTCGAATCAATAAATTTGGGCTGAATACTTTACCCTCGAAAACTGTTGCGATCCCCTATACTTGTGGGTTATCAAGACTATTTTTTGGCGCCGTTGCCAGGGAGCATAGCTCTATTCTTTGAGTCACTTTGTATTTATATCTGCTGGGCACTATGAGGAACTTGAAAGACGAGAAAACCAAAATTTATCCCTCAACTACGAGGGGAGGTAAGGAACTGCCATCTAGCTCTGCACTTGATTCGCCTTCTGTTTTGAGTAAGCTTGCGACACCTAAACCTGCTTCTACTATTAATTCTGATATGTCGCATGTTATTGATGATGCCACTTCTGCTATGCATGATACTTATGATGAAACTACTTCTATGCTTGATACTACTGTGCCACTAGGTGAATTTCTTGATGAAAGACTTGCTAGGGCTAGAGAGAATGAAATTATTGAAACTGATAATATTGATGAAAGTGACGATGAAGATTCTCCCCCTAGATATGAATTGCCTGTTGTGCCTGAGGGTTATGTTATGGATGAAGAAACTGCTAGAGACTTTCTTGCTTGCAATGATAGGAGTGATCTTCAGAAATTATTAGCTAAGCTTAAAGAAAAGTCTTTGAATGCTAGAATGAAATATGACCCTGCTTTTGCTACTTCACCTATCTTTGTTACCGATAGGGATTATGATTTCTCTATTGATACTGAGATAATTACTCTGGTTGAATCTGATCCTTTCTATGGCTATGAATCTGAAACTGTTGTGGCTCATCTTACTAAATTAAATGATATAGCTACCCTGTTCACTAATGATGAGAAAACTCGCTACTACTATATCCTTAAATTATTTCCGTTCTCATTAAAGGGTGATGCTAAGACATGGTTTAATTCTCTTGATCCTGGTTGTGTGCATAGTCCCCAGGATATGATTTACTACTTCTCTGCTAAATATTTCCCCGCTCATAAGAAACAAGCTGCTTTAAGGGAAATATATAATTTTGTGCAAATTGAAGAAGAGAGTCTCCCACAAGCTTGGGGGAGGCTTCTCCAATTACTTAATGCTTTGCCTGATCATCCTCTCAGGAAAAATGAAATACTTGATATCTTTGGCTAGTATCGGGGGGTATGAACCATAGAGAAGTTGGAATACAGTAGGTTTAACACCAATATAAATAAAGAATGAGTTAATTACAGTACCTTAAGGTGGTGGTTTTCTTTCTTATACTAACGGAGCTCATGATATTTTCTGTTGAGTTTTGTGTTGTGAAGTTTTCAAGTTTTTGGGTAAAGATTTGATGGATTATGGAATAAGGAGTGGCAAGAGCCGAAGCTTGGGGATGCCCAAGGCACCCCAAGGTAAAATTCAAGGACAACCAAAAGCCTAAGCTTGGGGATGCCCCGGAAGGCATCCCCTCTTTCATCTTCGTCTATTGGTAACTTTACTTGAGGCTATATTTTTATTCACCGCATGATATGTGTTTTGCTTGTAGCGTCTTGTATGATTTGAGTCTTTGCTTTTTAGCTTACCACAATCATCCTTGCTGTACACACCTTTTGGGAGAGACACACATGAATCAGAATTTATTAGAATACTCTATGTGCTTCACTTATATCTTTTCAGCTAGATAATTTTACTCTAGTGCTTAACTTATATTTTTTAGAGCACGGTGGTGGTTTTATTTTATAGAAATTATCGATCTCTCATGCTTCACTTATATTATTTTGAGAGTCTTTTAGAACAGCATGGTAATTTGCTTTGGCTATAAAATTAGTCCTAATATGATAGGCATTCAAGATGGGTATAATAAAAACTTTCATATAGAGTGCATTGAATACTATGATACTTGATAGTTGTTTTGAGATATAAAGGTGGTAATGTTAGAGCCATGCTAGTTGGGTAATTGTGGAATTGAGAAATACTTGTGTTGAGGATTGCAAGTCCCGTAGCATGCACGTATGGTAAACATTGTGTGACAAATTTGAAGCATGGGGTGTTCTTTGATTGCTTTCCTTATGAGTGGCGGTCGGGGACGAGCGATGGTCTTTTCCTACCAATCTATCCCTCTAGGGGCATGCGTAGTAGTACTTTGCTTCGAGGGCTAATAAACTTTTGCAATAAGTATATGAGTTCTTTATGACTAATGTGAGTCCATGGATTATATGCACTCTTACCTTCTCGCAATTTGCTAGCCTCTACGGTACCGTGCATTGCCCTTTCTCACCTCGAGAGTTGGTGCAAACTTCGCCGGTGCATCCAAACCCCGTGATACGATACGCTCTATCACACATAAGCCTCCTTATATCTTCCTCAAAACAGCCACCATACCTACCTAGTATGGCATTTCCATAGCCATTCCAAGATATATTGCCATGCAACTTTCCACCGTTCCGTTTATAATGACACGCTCCGTCATTGTCATATTACTTTGCATGATCATGTAGTTGACATCGTATTTGTGGCAAAGCCACTTTCATAATTCTTTCATACATGTCGTTCTTGATTCATCGCATATCCCGGTACACCGCCAGAGGCATTCATATAGAGTCATATTTTTGTTCTAGTATCGAGTTGTAATATTGAGTTATGAGTAAATAAAAGTGTGATGATCGTCATTATTAGAGCATTGTCCCATGTGAGGAAAGGATGATGGAGACTATGATTCCCCCACAAGTCGGGATGAGACTTCGGACGAAAAAAATAAAAAAACAGGCCAAAGAAGCCCAAATAAAAAGGAGGCCAAAGAAGCCCAAACAAAAAAATGAGAGAAGGGACAATGTTACTATCCTTTTTCCACACTTGTGCTTCAAAATAGCACCATGATCTTCATGACAGAGAGTTTCTTATTTTGTCACTTTCATATACTAGTGGGAATTTTTCATTATAGAACTTGGATTGTATATTCCAATGATGGGATTCGTCAAAATGCCCTAGGTCTTCGTGAGCAAGCAAGTTGGATGCACACCCACTTAGTTTCTTTTGATGAGCTTTCATATATTTATAGCTCTAGTGCATTCGTTGCATGGAAATCCCTACTCCTCTCATTGACATCAATTGATGGGCATCTCCATAGCCCGTTGATTAGCCGCGTCAATGTGAGACTTTCTCCTTTTTTGTCTTCTCACATAACTCCCATCATCGTATGCTATTCCACCTATAGTGCTATATCCATGGCTTGCGCTCATGTATTGCGTAAGGGTTGAAAAGGCTGAAGCGCGTTAAAAAGTATGAACCAATTGCCCAGCTTGTCATCGTGGTTGTGCATGATGGGAGCATTTTGTGTGACGAAAATGAAGCATGGCCAAACTATATGATTTTGTAGGGATAAGATTTATTTGGCTATGTTATTTTGATAAGACATAATTGATTGGTTAGCATGCTTGAAGTATTACTATTTTTATGTCAATATTAAAAACATTGTCTAGAATCTTTTGGATCTAAACATTCATGCCACAATAAAGATAATTACATTGAAAAATTATGTTAGGTAGCATTCCACATCAAAAATTCTGTTTTATCATTTACCTACTCGAGGACGAGCAGGAATTAAGCTTGGGGATGCTTGATACGTCTCCAACGTATCTATAATTTTTTATTGTTCCATGCTATTATATTATCTGTTTTGGATGTTTAATGAGCTTCAATATACCTTTTCATATTATTTTTGGGACTAACCTATTAACCGAAAGCCCAGTGCAAATTGCTGTTTTTTTGCCTATTTCAGTGTTTCGCAGAAAAGGAACATCAAACGAAATCCAAACGAAATGAAACCTTCGCGAGGATCTTTTTTGGAACAAACGCAATCCAGGAGACTTGGAGTGGACGTCAAGGAAGCAACGAGGCGACCACGAGGAAGGAAGGCGCGCCCAGGGGGTAGGCGCGCCCCCACCCTCGTGGGCCCCTCGTAGCTCCACCGAACTACTTCTTTCGCCTATATATACTCTTATACACTGAAACCATCAGGGAGAGCCACGAAACCACTTTTCCACCGCAGCAACCTTCTGTACCCGTGAGATCCCATCTTGGGGCCTTTTCCGGCGATCTGCCGGAGGGGGATTCGATCACGGAGGGCTTCTACATCAACACCATAGCCTCTCCGATGATGTGTGAGTAGTTTACGACAGACCTTCGGGTCCATAGTTATTAGCTAGATGGCTTCTTCTCTCTCTTTGGATCTCAATACAAAGTTCTCCTCAATCTTCTTGGAGATCTATTCGATGTAACTCTTTTTGCGGTGTGTTTGCCGAGATCCGATGAATTGTGGGTTTATGAACTTGATTATCTATGAATATTATTTGATTCTTCTCTGAATTCTTATATGCATGATTTGATATCTTTGCAAGTCTCTTCGAATTATCGGTTTAGTTTTTCCTACTAGATTGATCTTTCTTGCAATGGGAGAAGTGCTTAGCTTTGGGTTGAATCTTGCAGTTCTCGATCCCAGTGACAGAAAGGGAAACGACACGTATTGTATTGTTGCCATCGAGGATAAAAAGATGGGGTTTATATCATATTGCTTGAGTTTATCCCTCTACATCATGTCATCTTGCCTAATGCGTTACTCTGTTCTTATGAACTTAATACTCTAGATGCATGCTGGATAGCGGTCGATGTGTGGAGTAATAGTAGTAGATGCAGAATCGTTTCGGTCTACTTGACCCGGACGTGATGCCTATATTCATGATCATTGCCTTAGATATCATCATAACTATGCGCTTTTATATCAATTGCTCGGCAGTAATTTGTTCACCCACCATAATACATGCTATCTTGAGAGAAGCCACTAGTGAAACCTATGGCCCCCGGGTCTACTTTACATCATATAAGTTTCCAATCTATAATTCTAGTTTACTATTTATTTTGCAATCTTTACTTTTCAATCTGTACAACAAAAATACCAAAAATATTTATCTTATTATCTTTATCAGATCTCACTTTTGCAAGTGGCCGTGAAGGGATTGACAACCCCTTTATCGCGTTGGTTGCAAGGTTCTTGATTGTTTGTGCAGGTACTAGGCGATTTGCTGTAGTCTCCTACTGGATTGATACCTTGGTTCTCAAAAACTGAGGGGAATACTTACGTTGCTTTGCTACATCACCCTTTCCTCTTCAAGGGAAAACCAACACATGCTCAAGAGGTAGCAGCCGCACCCCTTCTCCCGATTCTGTCCATCGCCGCATGCTCTGGTTAAGGCGAAACGCATCTTGTGACGCCCCCGATTTGACCGTACACTAATCATGCACGCAAATGTGTACGATCAAGATCAGGGACTCACGGGAAGATATCACAACACAACTCTAAAACATAAATAAGTCATACAAGCATCATAATACAAGCCAGGGGCCTCGAGGGCTCGAATACAAGTGCTCGATCACAGACGAGTCAGCGGAAGCAACAATATCTGAGTACAGACATAAGTTAAACAAGTTTGCCTTAAGAAGGCTAGCACAAAAGTAGCAACGATCGAAAAGGCAAGGCCTCCTGCCTGGGACCTCCTAACTACTCCTCGAAGCCGAACTCCATGTAGCATCATCCTCGGGATCTCTAGCTCCTGGACTCCAGCATCTGGTTGCGACAATCCGGTATAGAAAAGGGGAAAAGAGGGAGAAAAGCAACCGTGAGTACTCATCCAAAGTACTCGCAAGCAAGGAGCTATACTACATATGCATGGGTATATGTGTAAAGGGGCATATTAGTGGACTGAACTGCAGAATGCCAGAATAAAAGGGGGATAGCTAGTCCTATCGAAGACTACGCTTCTGGTCATCTCCATCTTGCAGCATGTAGAAGAGAGTAGATTGAAGTCCTCCAAGTAGCATCGCATAGCATAATCCTACCCGGCGATCCCCTCCTCGTCGCCCTGTTAGAGAGCGATCACCGGGTTGTATCTGGCACTTGGAAGGGTGTATTTTATTCAGTATCCAGTTCTAGTTGTCATAAGGTCAAGGTACAACTCCGGGTCGTCCTTTTACCGAGGGACACGGCTATTCGAATAGATAAACTTCCCTGTAGGGGTGCACCACATAACCCAACACGCTCGATCCCATTTGGCCGAACACACTTTTCTGGGTCATGCCCGGCCTCGTAAGATCAACGCGTCGCAGCCCCACCTAAGCACAACAGAGGGGTCAGCACGCCGGTCTAATCCTAAGCGCGCAGGGGTCTGGGCCCATCGCCCTATGCACACCTGCACGTTGCGTACGCGGCCGGAAGCAGACCTAGCCTAGTGGCGTTCCAGTCCAATCCGGCGCGCGCCACTCAGTCGCTGACGTCAAGAAGGCTTCGGCTGATACCACGACGCCGGGATACCCATAACTACTCCCGCGTAGATGGTTAGTGTGTATAGACCAAATGGCCAGACTCAGATCAAATACCAAGATCTCGTTAAGCGTGTTAAGTATCCGCGAACGCCGACCAGGGCCAGGCCCACCTCTCACCTAGGCGGTCTCAACCTGCCCTGTCGCTCTCCCACAAAGATCCACTTGCGGGTACTCCTACGAGCCGACCCGACTTGAGTCATCACATGTGTCATGTATATAGTATATAAGTATATACCCGTGATCACCGCCCAGGTGATCACGGCCCGATAGTATAGCACAGCAGACGGACAAGAATGTAGGGCCACTGATGGAAAACTAGCATCCTATACTAAGCATGTAGGATTGCAGGTAAAGGTAACAACAGTAGTAGCAAGGATAGGCTATGCATCAGGATAGGATATCGGAAAGCAGTAACATGCTACACTACTCTAATGCAAGCAGTATAGAGAAGAATAGGCGATATCTGGTGGTCAAGGGGGGGGCTTGCCTGGTTGCTCTGGCAAGTAGGAGGGGTCGTCGACTCCGTAGTCGAACTGGGCAGCAGCAGTGTCGGTCTCGTAGTCTACCGGAGAGAAGAGGGGGAAGAAACAGTAAATACAATGCAAACATAAGCATGACGATGCGTGACATGACAATGAGCGGTGCTAGGTGTGCCCTAACGTGGTAGGAGGTGATACCGGCGAAGGGGGGAAACATCCGGGAAAGTATCCCCGGTGTTTCGCGTTTTCGGGCAGATGAATCGGAGGGGAAAAGTTGCGTGTTCGTTATGCTAGGGATGCGTGGCGGACGAGCGGGCTGCGTAACCGGATTCGTCTCGTCGTTCTGAGCAACTTTCATGTACAAAGTTTTTTCATCCGAGCTACGGATTATTTTATATTAATTTATAAAGATTTAAATTATTTCTAGAATTAATAGAACTAATTCAATTAGAAAATTAATTATGACGTCAGCGTGAGGTCAGCATGATGTCATCAGTCAACCATCTGTTGACTGGGTCATCAGACGCGTGGGTCCCGTTCGTCATAGTCTCAGGTTAACTAAACAGTAGTTAGTTTTTATTAATTGAATAATTAGTTTTAATTATTTAATTAAACAGATTAATTAAGTTAATTAACTAAATTTTATTATTATTATTATTTTTATAACTTTATTTTTCCTTTATTTATTTATTTATTTATTAGTTAATTTAATTATTATTATTATTATTATTATTTTTAATTCGTTCTGGGGCTGGGCCCCGCCTGTCAAAGGCCCATAGGCCATAGCGGGTGCGGGCTAACGGGTAACGGGGCGGGCGTGGGCGCCTGTGCACCCGAACAGGGCAACAGGGGGCGCCGGCGGTGGCCGTCGCCCGGCGCGGCGGGGCGAGGCCGTGGTGCCTGAGACGGGATGGCATAGGAGGAGCGGCCAGGCGTAGGTGGGGCGCCATGGGCGTGACCAGTGCGGGCGGAAGTGGCCGTAGGCCTCGGCGGGCGCGGGGGGGGGGGGGGGGGGGGGCAGCGGCTAGGCCCCCATCCTCAGCCTCCGCAGCAGACCAGCACTGGGGGAAACCTCGGCGCCAGCGGCAAGGCGTCGCAGCAGGGGACGGGCGTGTGGGGGCACACATGCCAGCGGCGAGGGGACGAGGCCGCGGCGAGGGGTGGATGGAGCGGGCGGCGTGCAGGCAGGCAGCAGGTGGTCGAGGCGAGGCCATGCGGCCAGGAGGCGGCGGGAGCTAGCAGGTGGCGCGCGCGTGCGGGACGGCGAGGGCGCGCGCGTGCGCTGGACGAGGCCGCGGCCATGAGTGCGCGGGTGGACGGAGCCGGTGACAGAGATAGAGGGGAGAGGATGCCGGTGGCCTCACCAGCGTTGTAGGGGCGAGGGGCGGTGAGGCTTGGTGAAGCTGCTCGGGGGGAGATGAGGATGACGGCGGCGACGGTTGACGGCTCCGGCGAACGGCGCTCGGCGACGATGGTGCGTGGTGGCGTCGAGGTCATGCCCGGATCCACGATGAGGGTTGAGGACGGGGAGGCGAGCGACGGGGTCGAGGCGGCGCCGGATACGACGAGCGGCGCTAGGGGGACGCCGACGGTGAGGTGGGCAGTGGGGCACCGGGGTCGGAGCCCGATCTGGATCGAGGGAGGGAGAGGGAGGAGGGGGGATCGTGCGGGGGGGGGACGACGGGGTGTCGGTGGAGTGGGGGCGCGGGGTGGGCCGGCCCATTCGGGCGGCTGGGGGCCCGCGTGGATGGCCAGCTGGGCCAAAGGGCCCAGCGGGGGGGGGGGGGGTTCCCTTTTTTTTAATTTTTTTGTATCTGCTTGTTTTCTGTTTTTATTTCTTTTGTTTATTTTCCTTTTCTGTTTTATTTAATTTTTCAGCACTTCAGAATTTTATAAATTTGTGTTTTCTTGACTATAATTATTTTTGTAATATTCGGCACCGCCCGAGCATTTTTGTTTCCACTTCTGAAAACTTTAATTATTTGACTTATTTTGAATTTAAATTTTGAAACGTTTTCGAATCATTGCGAGGTTAGCAACAGTAACCAAAGTGACGTGGCATGATTAGCGTGGGATTACTGTAGCATGATTATCCGGGCGTTACAAATCTCCTCCACTACAAGAAATCTCGTCCCGAGATTTAAAGGGTGTAGTAGGGGGAAAGACTCGGGAAGGACGGAGCTCAACACAAGATAGGTACCTGGGGACTATCCCAGTGAACGTGGCATAGAGGCAACTCTCGAGTGGAAATTTAAGAAAATCATTGAGAGCAAGGTAATGAGGATCGTGGTGAAGTTTCGAGCGGGTAGGCAATCGTTTGATGCCTGAAGGGTTCTGAGCAACGGGAATAAGTATTGTGTCTGATACCCAAATTGATGATCTCACGAAAGGGGGCACGTGAATTACATACGAAGCCAAGCGTGAGGAATAACCTTGGGAACAGGGGGTGTACAAGAGAGTCAGGTTTCGATCCCGTGGAACTGTGGGTTATGGGCCCACCATGTGGTTAAAGTAGGAAGGGCGGTGACATCTTGCACGATCATGATAGCAAGGCATGGCAGAGGGTATCCTGTCAGTTATATGTCAGCAACATCGTCGGTACCAAGGGCGAGGGACGAAGAGAACCATTTTCCTGCTCGTTGAAACGAGGCGGACCATTAGGCAAAGTTCTCGTCCATCGGTGGTTACCGAAATGTCACCAACAATAATAACAGGGTCTTACTGACAGAGTTGTACACCGAGGTGTTTACATAAGCAGGAGAATATTACTGCTTAGATCATATAGTTCACCAGAAAGGTTAAACCACACAATGGAAAGGAAAATATGATTATCAGATTAAACAAAAGAATGGAAAGGAAAATGTGTTTAAACACATACTTCAAGGTTATATCCTTCCCAAGGACAAGCTGAGCATGATATTCATGACAGGATATAATGTAGAAAACTCTGTAGGTAGGGGAGAGAAATTTCATGACATTACCCATACAACGGTGTTTGGATAATTGAGCAGGAAACATTTAGCATTGGGCTTCAAATGTTCCTGTTGAAAATCGGAGTACCATAGACATGCTTCGAGATAGCATTGACATGGTCAACAGGGGAAGATCAGACTTTGGAAACAAAAAGGATCCATCAGGAACAACTTATAGAATAAGTCTTACAATTTCCTCATGGAAGAACAGCTAACCTTGCTAAAGGGAAAAACTTATAACAATAGGGCCTCCCGCCAGGTGTGTTGGGTATCATCACCTTACCGGGTCATAAATAGGCCAATGTTATAACTCTTGGAAATATGTTCCAACCATCATATCTGACCGAGATTCAGATCTGATTGGTGTCAGGATAACTCAGACTTAGGAGGCCTGAGAAGAAAAGGTGCAACACAAATTGTCGAAACGACATCGAAGATTCTCGGGAGATGAACTATGGAAGCGAGTTCCGAACAAGGGTTCATAATTAAATCAAGGAGAGGTGAGGAGGTGACTGCTTGACTCAGCGACAACCCATTGAGATTTCCAAAAGATGGATTCCCACCACTATGTGAACAAGGAGATAACATTAGCTAGATCGAATGACTTCATGATGTATGCTCGAGGAAAACATACACAGTTAAACATTGGTTGAAATGTGCACCCGAAATATGGGCTAGGTAGCACAATCAATGTCCGAATGATGATTCATTAAGCCATAGACGTAGAATGAAACTATAGACCAATAACTTCAAAGCAATAGGGTTGCTAGAAGTTTAGAATTTACACCTCACTGACCATTAGTCGGTATTCCTTTTATAAACAACACGGGGACCAAGAAAGAATGGTGATGGGGAGAAGTATCACTGTACCAAGATGTCATACGAGGTGGTGAGATTCTTACGACATACTTGACATAAAAGATGGTAATACTCCAAGGTAGAACATAACATAAGCTGGTTAGCAAGGAGCTCCATAACATGATCAAGTTTGTGATGAAAGGAATGTAAGCATGTTGTCGATGGTAACTCAATTTACCAAGGAACGAGGATGGCACTTATCATCAAGAATTCCATTGATATCCTGGAAGGAGTCAAAATGTTGATGAAAATCACGACATTTTGTTGTCGAGGGGATCCATGAAGAAGCAATTGATCAGTGACTGCATCAAGCAAAAGGACTGATGCAACAAATGATTATTGGAGCCACAGATACTACACAAACTCGGGGTCAAGTTTGTTGTTCGAGGTGAAACGATGTGACGAGGAAAATCGACATAAGCTTAGCTCATCGTCGAAAGTGGTGCTCCGGGAATAAGGACCAGGTAGCACAGTTAAAATCATCAAGATAATGATATAGCCAAACATGCCAGGAATGGCGTGATCGGGTACAAACTCGTACTTAAAGAAGATTACTAAGAGTTGTTGAACCGTAGTGCGGACTCGGTTCAGTTATCGGTGTCTTTGCGTGATTAATAACTCAGAGCCCGTGAAAAATTGGAATCAGTGAGAATGTAGCACTTGATGAAGAACTCGTAAGAAGTTATGCAGTTCCATGATAATCTCGAGATACCAGGGGGTAATACTCGATGACAGATCAAGGTAGAGGTTGGACTAGGGTATTGCTTTGCAGAAGACAAGTGCTCAAACTTGCACGAGAAACGGAATCAAGGAGAAACATGGTCGGAACCACGATTGCCAAGGATCAATTCACCGATACCAGATGATATTATACCAGGGAAATAGCTATTATTATAAGAAGCTTCCATGATAGGATCTACATCGTGTCCATGGGCATGAACACAAAGGTTCAAGGTCGACTCCCACTTCTTCAATGCATAACCTTCCATTCGCCTCTCGTATTTTGATAATGACATTAGTTGTCAAAAGTTTTACCTGGTGCAATACCAGATAAGTATGTCCCGCGAAATCTTTCGGGTTCATACAGATTAAGGAAGGCATAGGTTCAACCCATCGGGGCATCGAAGAAAGATATACTACAAACTTCAGGAGTAAATAACACAAGCTCAGAAGTAGAGCATGGTCGACAAAGCAGAGGATACAATTTACCAAAGGCATCATGTATCCGAGGAAAAGCTCACAAGCTTATTTAATATGGAGGACATTGTCGGATAAAATCCGACAAAAGGGTCTGGTGGTCCACAAGGGATCTGATGTGAGCATCAGTACTCAACCAGAGGAAGAAAGAATGCAAGGAGATCTGATTAAAGAAACAACTGACTAACTCAAAGTTCAAATGCAAAAGAGTTATGATTTCCAAATCATGGGGTCAGAAGCAACGCTCTGATCAAGGATGGATAAGTTGAGTAGGCTTAGGGGTACAATCGATGGCAATTTGATAGGTCGAGATCCAGCTCACGTTTAAAATGTCGTCTGAGCCGGAAGAATGAATTCTAGGATATGATTGAGGATTGCGAGCATTCGCAACAAATTGAATCAACGGACTCAAAATGATAATGATAAGAGATGCCAATAAGATTACGAGACTTATGGGATTAACCATAAAGCAAGCAAACAAGAACTTCAAGAGCAATATGCTCCTGAGGATTTTCGAAAGATCGAATAGTATTTTGAAGACTATTGTGGAATACTTGAATCAACTGGGGATGACCGGATACTCGGTAAGTGCTAGAAATTATCCGTAGTGGTATTCATGTGGCAAAGAACAGCAAGGCAGTAAGCTCAAAAGATTCTCGGAGCAGCAAAGAGAATTTCGGGGTATCTTGTAATAACAAGATCAACTTGGAAACATTGTATGAGTGGCGAGTATACGTGGTTATCCATAGGAGTTTATCGATGAAAGGGAATTGCAAAAGCGATGAACACAAGTCCTCGGGTTATCAGCAGAGAATATCTTCAGGGTCTTCACGTGCAGCAGACGATCATCAGTAAATAAGGGGCTCTCCGGGTGAAAGTGATAACGAGATCCTAATGTTAGATTTAGTAAAATCATTTAACCCGAGTAGAAGAGAGATCAGAGTCCCAGAGTATAGGCAGGGAGTAAAAGATCCTAATACCACCCAATGGCGACGTGGGCCCGTAAGACACACAGCCATGTTAGTAAAAGTTTTGTAATGTCTAGACTCGACTTCGGCCAAGGAGTGTGGAAAGGGGGATTCCTATAGGCAGTCGGCTCTGATACCAACTTGTGATGCCCCCGATTTGACCGTACACTAATCATGCACGCAAATGTGTACGATCAAGATCAGGGACTCACGGGAAGATATCACAACACAACTCTAAAACATAAATAAGTCATACAAGCATCATAATACAAGCCAGGGGCCTCGAGGGCTCGAATACAAGTGCTCGATCACAGACGAGTCAGCGGAAGCAACAATATCTGAGTACAGACATAAGTTAAACAAGTTTGCCTTAAGAAGGCTAGCACAAAAGTAGCAACGATCAAAAAGGCAAGGCCTCCTGCCTGGGACCTCCTAACTACTCCTCGAAGCCGAACTCCATGTAGCATCATCCTCGGGATCTCTAGCTCCTAGACTCCAGCATCTGGTTGCGACAATCCGGTATAGAAAAGGGGAAAAGAGGGAGAAAAGCAACCGTGAGTACTCATCCAAAGTACTCGCAAGCAAGGAGCTATACTACATATGCATGGGTATATGTGTAAAGGGGCATATTAGTGGACTGAACTGCAGAATGCCAGAATAAAAGGGGGATAGCTAGTCCTATCGAAGACTACGCTTCTGGTCATCTCCATCTTGCAGCATGTAGAAGAGAGTAGATTGAAGTCCTCCAAGTAGCATCGCATAGCATAATCCTACCCGGCGATCCCCTCCTCGTCGCCCTGTTAGAGAGCGATCACCGGGTTGTATCTGGCACTTGGAAGGGTGTATTTTATTCAGTATCTAGTTCTAGTTGTCATAAGGTCAAGGTACAACTCCGGGTCGTCCTTTTACCGAGGGACACGGCTATTCGAATAGATAAACTTCCCTGCAGGGGTGCACCACATAACCCAACACGCTCGATCCCATTTGGCCGGACACACTTTTCTGGGTCATGCCCGGCCTCGTAAGATCAACGCGTCGCAGCCCCACCTAAGCACAACAGAGCGGTCAGCACGCCGGTCTAATCCTAAGCGCGCAGGGGTCTGGGCCCATCGCCCTATGCACACCTGCACGTTCTGTACGCGGCCGGAAGCAGACCTAGCCTAGTGGCGTTCCAGTCCAATCCGGCGCGCGCCACTCAGTCGCTGACGTCAAGAAGGCTTCGGCTGATACCACGACGCCGGGATACCCATAACTACTCCCGCGTAGATGGTTAGTGCGTATAGACCAAATGGCCAGACTCAGATCAAATACCAAGATCTCATTAAGCGTGTTAAGTATCCGCGAACGCCGACCAGGGCCAGGCCCACCTCTCACCTAGGCGGTCTCAACCTGCCCTGTCGCTCCGCCACAAAGATCCACTTGCGGGTACTCCTACGAGCCGACCCGACTTTAGTCATCACATGTGTCATGTATATAGTATATAAGTATATACCCGTGATCACCGCCCAGGTGATCACGGCCTGATAGTATAGCACAGCAGACGGACAAGAATGTAGGGCCACTGATGGAAAACTAGCATCCTATACTAAGCATGTAGGATTGCAGGTAAAGGTAACAACAGTAGTAGCAAGGATAGGCTATGCATCAGGATAGGATATCGGAAAGCAGTAACATGCTACACTACTCTAATGCAAGCAGTATAGAGAAGAATAGGCGATATCTGGTGGTCAAGGGGGGGGCTTGCCTGGTTGCTCTGGCAAGTAGGAGAGGTCGTCGACTCCGTAGTCGAACTGGGCAGCAGCAGTGTCGGTCTCGTAGTCTACCGGAGAGAAGTGGGGGAAGAAACAGTAAATACAATGCAAACATAAGCATGACGATGCGTGACATGACAATGAGCGGTGCTAGGTGTGCCCTAACGTGGTAGGAGGTGATACCGGCGAAGGGGGGGAAACATCCGGGAAAGTATCCCCGGTGTTTCGCGTTTTCAGGCAGATGAATCGGAGGGGAAAAGTTGCGTGTTCGTTATGCTAGGGATGCGTGGCGGACGAGCGGGCTGCGTAACCGGATTCGTCTCGTCGTTCTGAGCAACTTTCATGTACAAAGTTTTTTCATCCGAGCTACGGATTATTTTATATTAATTTATAAAGATTTAAATTATTTCTAGAATTAATTCAATTAGAAAATTAATTATGACGTCAGCGTGAGGTCAGCATGATGTCATCAGTCAACCATCTGTTGACTGGGTCATCAGATGCGTGGATCCCATTCGTCATAGTCTCAGGTTAACTAAATAGTAGTTAGTTTTTATTAATTGAATAATTAGTTTTAATTATTTAATTAAACAGATTAATTAAGTTAATTAACTAAATTTTATTATTATTATTTTTATAACTTTATTTTTCCTTTATTTATTTATTTATTAGTTAATTTAATTATTATTATTATTATTTATTATTATTTTTATTATTATTTTTAATTCGTTCTGGGGCTGGGCCCCGCCTGTCAAAGGCCCATAGGCCATAGCGGGTGCGGGCTAACGGGTAACGGGGCGGGCGTGGGCGCCTGTGCACCCGAACAGGGCAACAGGGGGCGCCGGCGGTGGCCGTCGCCCGGCGCGGCGGGGCGAGGCCGTGGTGCCTGAGACGGGAAGGCATAGGAGGAGCGGCCAGGCGTAGGTGGGGCGCCATGGGCGTGACCAGTGCGGGCGGAAGTGGCCGTAGGCCTCGGCGGGCGCGCGGGGGGGGGGGGGACGGCAGCGGCTAGGCCCGCATCCTCAGCCTCCGTAGCAGACCAGCACTGGGGGAAACCTCGGCGCCAGCGGCAAGGCGTCGCAGCAGGGGACGGGCGTGTGGGGGCACACATACCAGCGGCGAGGGGACGAGGCCGCGGCGAGGGGTGGATGGAGCGGGCGGCGTGCAGGCAGGCAGCAGGTGGTCGAGGCGAGGCCACACGGCCAGGAGGCGGCGGGAGCTAGCAGGTGACGCGCGCGTGCGGGACGGCGAGGGCGCGCGCGTGCGCTGGACGAGGCCGCGGCCATGAGTGCGCGGGTGGACGGAGCCGGTGACAGAGATAGAGGGGAGAGGAGGCCGGTGGCCTCACCAGCGTTGTAGGGGCGAGGGGCGGTGAGGCTTGGTGAAGCTGCTCGGGGGGGGGGGAGATGAGGATGATGGCGGCGACAGTTGACGGCTCCGGCGAACGGCGCTCGGCGACGACGGTGCGTGGTGGCGTCGAGGTCGTGCCCGGATCCACGATGAGGGTTGAGGACGGGGAGGCGAACGACGGGGTCGAGGCGGCGCCGGATACGACGAGCGGCGCTAGGGGCACGCCGACGGTGAGGTGGGCAGCGGGGCACTGGGGTCGGAGCCCGATCTGGATCGAGGGAGGGAGAGGGAGGAGGGGGGATCATGCGGGGGGGACGACGGGGTGTCGGTGGAGTGGATAAGGGGAGTGGGGGGCGCGGGGTGGGCCGGCCCATTCGGGCGGCTGGGGGCCCGCGTGGATGGCCAGCTGGGCCAAAGGGCCCAGCGGGGGGGGGGGTTCCCTTTTTTTATTTTTTTGTATCTGCTTGTTTTCTGTTTTTATTTCTTTTGTTTATTTTCCTTTTCTGTTTTATTTAATTTTTCAGCACTTAAATTTTTTATAAATTTGTGTTTTCTTTACTATAATTATTTTTGTAATATTCGGCACCGCCCGAGCATTTTTGTTTCCACTTCTGAAAACTTTAATTATTTGACTTATTTTGAATTTAAATTTTGAAACGTTTTCGAATCATTGCGAGGTTAGCAACAGTAACCAAAGTGATGTGGCATGATTAGCGTGGGATTACTGTAGCATGATTATCCGGGCGTTACACATCTCGTCCTGGAGCTCCGCCAACCGCCGCCGTTCACCGGACGTTGCCTCCGCCGTAAGAGCTCATACAGCCGCGACGCCTGCTCTCCTTGACCCTCCATTCCACGCCGCACTCACCTGATACGTTTGCGTGGCCGGAATCGCAGCGGAGCGAGAGGAAGGACCCCGCCCGACTTTGCCAGAGCACGCCACGTTCCCGTCGTCGCCGTCGCCTGCAGAGGACGAACCAGTCGCCGTTCTCACCACCACCACCTCCGCCACTCAACGCCACATCCTCCCGTCACCTCTCCTTCGTCGGGGAGCCACCGGAGAGCCGCCGCCACCGACGCCCAAACCGCCGCCGTTATCCTCTGTTTCCGGTGAGCACGCGCGAGCAGAGTTCACTTGGGCCAATCGCCATCTGACACGTGGCGCTACAGGAGTTGCCACAGTAACCGCACACAAACAGTGCAGGAGATTTCTGATGTTTTTGTTTTATTATCAGTTTTTCATTTAAAACTTCAAATTATTATATCGTATAGTCTGTATGTCCAAATTAGTTGATTATTTTTCCTATGCACTCACAAAAACTAGCACCATATCACAGTACCAAAAGTTCACATGTTTGCACTTTTCAAATTTGAATTAAAACTTCCGGAGGCCATAACTTTTAAACCGTTTGACGAAAGTGAGTGATTCTTTTTGCATTGTGTTTCTGGTGCATTGTAGTTGTTTTGTGCAGGCTTTTGTGCTGCTGTTGTTGAATTTTTAAAATGATTTCTTGCTGTTGGTTTTATTTTGGTTCTGTTTGTGTTCCGATGATTGATTTGTTGATTGTGTGGAACGTGTAGATTGCGACGCGAGCTATTGTCAGGAGTGTGACTTTTTGAACTAGAACCAAGGCAAGTTACATGTTGATCATCCTTTACCTATTTTTTTCTATGCATGTAGTATATATCACACTATGAATTTATGCATGTATAGGAGTACTATATGTTTTGCTATATTGTTGAGCTATCTCCCGTCAATGCAGATCGTGGTAGTTATAGTTTTGCTATGCTTGTAGACGGGGTTGGTTCGTGTATACATTGAACTTATCTGAGGATTATATATATAACAACTTGAGTAGTAACTAAGGATTTAATTCACCTCTGGGCGGAAGTGGTATTGCTAGGGTGGTTTCAAGAACATCATGGTTTATACCCTCTGAATGTAAGTGGGCGGCCGCCCAGGCTCAAAAGATCAGACGAACTTAGTGACTAGTAGCTTCCTTGTGCGACCACTGGCTAAATGGGCTCTGGCTTAGATGATCTGTTGTGGAACCCTTACCCGGATGTGCTAGCAGATGTAGATAAAATAGTTGGGATGGGCCTCCTGTTGGGACTAGGGGACTGCTTCTGAAAGACTTCGTCTCAATCTTCGGGTTGGGTCCAGTGGGTAAAGCGTACTAAACTCTGCAGAGTATTAAAAACTAATCATGATTAGTCGTGCCCTCGGTTATGGGCAAATTCGAGCGACTATGCCATTACAGTTGTTGGATGATCTTGACAGATGTGACACTTAATAAATTTGTTGGGGAAAACTTAATAAAGGGTAGGTTGGAGTTGGTTTTTGCCAACTCAACCTTGTGCATTTAATTGTAGTAATAAAAGAACTAAATAAAATTTGACTATTAGGTAGTTATGAGGACAAAATCAGCTTTCTGCAAAAATAAACCCCAAGCCTTCCTTTTGTTGTACTATGCATATACATGTTGGTTTGCTGTATTATTACTCCTGTGTAACTTGCCAATACATTCAAAGTATTGACCTATATGGCTGCAACGTCTCATGTTGCAGGATATTCAGATGAAGAGTAAGGTACCGTTAGGGTCGCGAGTCTGCACTTAGCATCGCCAGTGGGCTATGATGGGACTCATCGTTATTTTCTGCTACTTTCCGCTGTTTGATTGAATAAAGCTAGCCATGTGCTATGCAGATTGTTTTATTTTATATATTGTGGATCATACGTTGTAATAAATGATGCACTTGCTATTCTGGTCTTCATCTATACTGTGTGTGCTAGCGAGTTTGATCCAGGGACTAGCACGGTAAGCACAGAGACTCAAATCCTTCGAGGTTTGGTCGTTACAAATGGCATCAGAGCAGTGTGTTGACTGTAGGACGTGACCCTAGAAAATGGATTAGAAAAGCCATAGGAGTGAAAGTTATTTTATAAACTAGCTATACTTCTTGTTGTTTATTAGTTAAAGTATCTTGAACAGTTAAGTAGGAACTAGTGCTGAGACCATGATACGTCTCCAACGTATCTATAATTTTTTATTGTTCCATGCTATATTATATTCTGTTTTGGATGTTTAATGGGCTTTATTATACACTTTTATATTATTTTTGGGACTAACCTATTAACCGGAGGCCCAGCCTAAATTGCTGTTTTTTGCCTATTTCTGTGTTTCGTAGAAAAAGAATATCAAACGGAGTCCAAACGGAATGAAACCTTCGGGAACGTGATTTTTGGAACAAACGTGATCCAGAGGACTTGGAGTCTACGTCAAGAAATCAACCAGGAGAGCACGAGGCAGGGGGGCGCGCCTACCCCCTAGGCGCACCCTCCACCCTCGTGGGGCCCACGTTGCTCCACCGACGTACTTCTTCCTCCTATATATACCTACGTACCCCCAAACCATCAGAGGCATCCACGAAAACCTAATTCCACCGCCGCAACCTTCTGTACCCGTGAGATCCCATCTTGGGGCCTTTTCCGGCGTCCTGCCGGAGGGGGCATTGATCACGTAGGGCTTCTACATCAACACCATAGCCTCTCCGATGATGTGTGAGTAGTTTACCTCAGACCTTCGGGTCCATAGTTATTAGCTAGATGGCTTCTTCTCTCTCTTTGGATCTCAATACAAAGTTCTCCATGATTCTCGTGGAGATCTATTCGATGTAATCTTCTTTTGCGGTATGTTTGTCAGGACCGATGAATTGTGGGTTTATGATCAAGATTATCTATGAACAATATTTGAATCTTCTCTGAATTATTTTATGTATGATTGGTTATCTTTGCAAGTCTCTTCGATTTATCAGTTTGGTTTGGCCTACTAGATTGATCTTTCTTGCAATGGGAGAAGTGCTTAGCTTTGGGTTCAATCTTGCGGTGTCCTTTCCCAGTGACAGCAGGGGTAGCAAGGCACGTATTGTATTGTTGCCATCGAGGATAACAAGATGGGGTTTATATCATATTGCATGAGTTTATCCCTCTACATCATGTAATCTTGCTTAAAGCGTTACTCCGTTCTTATGAACTTAATACTCTAGATGCATGCTGGATAGCAGTCGATGTGTGGAGTAATAGTAGTAGATGCCGGCAGGAGTCGGTCTACTTGTCACGGACGTGATGCCTATATACATGATCATACCTAGATATTCTCATAACTATGCTCAATTCTATCAATTGCTCGACAGTAATTTGTTCACCCACCGTAATACTTATGCTCTTGAGAGAAGCCACTAGTGAAACCTATGGCCCCCGGGTCTATTATCCATCATATTAATCTTCCAACACTTGCTATTTCCATTACCTTTTATTTTATTTTGCATCTTTATTTCTCTTTATCATAAAAATACCAAAAATATTATCTTATCATATCTATCAGATCTCACTCTCGTAAGTGACCGTGAAGGGATTGACAACCCCTTTATCGCGTTGGTTGCGAGGTTCTTATTTGTTTGTGTAGGTGCGAGGGACTTGAGCGTGGTCTCCTACTGGATTGATACCTTGGTTCTCAAAACTGAGGGAAATACTTACGTTACTTTATTGCATCACCCTTTCCTCTTCAAGGGAAAAACCAACGCAATGCTCAAGAGGTAGCACACCACCATTCATGTTTGTTCTACATTGCAACGTTATCGTGTTAGCGTATCTGATTATGCCCACTTTCGTGGTATGAAGATACTAGATTGTTTGCTTGATTGCTAGTTTGTTTGTTAAATTATATCTTGTCGAAATTATTCGACTATAAATATATATAATATTATCTTATTGTTTGTTATTTGTTGTTTGTTTGTTGGTGTTATTCGTTGTTGTGTTTTGTTGGCTTGATCATATTATGCATATGGGTAGAATATATATATATATATATATATATATATATATATAGGATAGCACTATTCTAATCCCAGGATTAGAATAGTTTTTAGGATCACAGCAGCCCCTGTATAGGGCCCGATGGACCCCTCCCGAACTTCCCTGAACTGCCCGGCCCAACCAGATAGAATCCCACCCGATCCCGAGCCGCCCCGACAGGATCCACCTGATCCCCCGATCCCGAGCCGACCCATCCCCCCTCCTCGCTGCTCCTCCCCTCGATCCCCGACCTCCTCCCCTCCTCGCTGCCGATCTTCACCGGATCCGCCGCCTCCCCCCCGTCTACAGCTCCTGGCCGGCCGAATCCGCCGCCTCCCCTCCTTCCCCAGCTCCTGGCCGGCCGGGTCCGCCGCCTCCCCTCCGTCTCCAGCTCCTGGCCGGCCACCGGTGCGGGCGAGCGAGCGACGGCGGACGCCGGCACGAGGGAGCCCGCGTCGCCTGGACGCGGCGAAGCCGCCATGGACTTCAGGAAGCCGCATCCTCGTCCCATCGCCACCGCCCGAAGCCTTGGCAGACCAGATGACGGCCCCGATGCAAGCTACGGCGAGCGGCGCGACCAACGGAGCAACTCCTCCGCAGAGGCGGCATCTGCTGCGCCCTTAAATTCAGCGGCAATAGTACATGAACTTCCTCCCAATTTTGCCTTCTTCTTCAATCTTGCCTTCTCTGACCTTCTTGCTTCGTGCAGATGAACTTTGCGCCCCCTGCAAGACATGGATTGCCATGGAATTCCTCTCCTACCTCCACGACGAATTGTTCTCAAGGTGGCCTATCAGCTGCTGGAAAATGGTTGGCTGAACTTCTAGCCAGGGTATGGTTGAACTTCTTCCTTCCTTCGGTTTGTTATTTGCTTACAGCTATGTGAAGTTCGGGTGGTGTGTGAGCATCAGTCCAGGCTACAAAAGCTTTTTTAAAATCTCCTGCTTACAGCCATGTGAAGTTCTGGTAGTGTGTGATCCTCAGTCCAGGCTACAAAACAGCATTGTAATATCTGCCTGCTTACATGCATGTGAAGTTCAGGTAGTATGTGAGCCTCAGTCCAGGCTACAAACACTATAAAATCTGCCTGCATTCACATTCACATGTGGAAAAGCCATGTGAAGTTCAACTAGTAAACGTGCTAGAGTTCAGGTTGGTATGTCTCTGGTTCTGTGCAAAAATAAATAAAAGGAAAATAGAACATGCATGTGATATCACATGAAGGTCAGGTTGGTATGCACTAGCAGTCCAACCATTCAAACTCATGAAGGTTCAGGTTTTTTAACTGTAGACAGTATTTCCCCTTTGCAAAACAAGAAGTTCGGGTTGTGGAGAGTGCTCAGTTCAGGTACATATAAGTAATCAAATAGTGTAGAATTAAACAGGATGTGAGGTTCATTCTGTGAAGGGTGCTTAGTTCAGGTACAAAAGTATTGGCAGATGCTCAGCTCGGTGCATAGTGTGATGGCTCTCCTAGGGGAAAAATATTTACATGAACACCACTTTTATATGAGAAGTTCAGGCTGTGAATAATGCTAAGTTCAGTTACAAAGGTATAGGCAGATCTAACTTGTGTGCTAATAGACATTTTTTTCTTTTATGTCAGCAAGACGAGAGACGCATGAAGAAGCTTAGAAGTTCCCAGTAGCAAGTACACAATCCAAAGCCTGTACGCGTTGCACCACCCCCTCAATGGGTCACACCTCAAATGCACCAACAGCATTACCAACCTGCTCCAGACCAAAAATGGATGACACCCAAAACACACGGAGACTTCCAAGATGCTGGATCACAGCCCTATCCGCACAACCTTGCGCCTCCACCTAATTGGGTGACGCCAGAAATCCCCCGCGGATTCTTTGTATCCACCAGCAGACTCCCAAGCACGCTGATGGAGGGGGTTAGCTCAAGTCCTGCGTGTAACTCTGGAGGTTATCCTGGTGTGCCTCATCAATGCCAAAGCGAAGCAACTAAACCGGATCCCAGGACAAATCCAACAGCAACACACACACGGAGGAGAGTGCTCTGCACACTACCACCGTTGGATCCTGCTGTTGCTGCTACAAGTCAGAATTGTACGGGGCATAAGGTAGATGGATTGCTTCACAAAACAAAAGAGCAAACCAAGACCAGGATCACAATACCTCCACAACCACCTCAAGCAAAAAGGACACAAACAAGAGAGAGGCCATCTTCAGCCCTCCTTCCTCCTTGTGATCCACTGCTGCATCCTGCTATGATTACTCCGCCATGCCCCATCCCAGAGGGACAGCAGCAGACACCGGCGGAGTTGCGATCATACATGCACATAAGTGAAACAAAAAATATCTATATACGCATCTTGTATTATCTGCAATTTTTTTGCTCCCTCCAGGATAACAAGTTCATAAACGGCATTTTAACGTGCTATTTGGATTATTATTTTCTTTTTCTGCAGATGCCGGATCTACCGGATTATCTAATACCAAGACTAAAGATGCGATTCAAAGATGTAGAGAAAGCAAGGGAATTTTATAACAGATACGCCAGACACACTGGTTTTGGAATCAGGAAGACGGGGGGAAATGACAACCACAAGTATTTTGTTTGCGCCTTCCAAGGGATACACACATCTTCTGTTTCAGAGGCCAACAGGAAGCGAAACAAAACATCGCAGAGGACGGGCTGCAATGCAAGAATGAGGGTGAAGGTGCAGGAGGATAACACATGCGTGGCAGTGGACATTGAGTACAATCATAATCACAAACTCATGCAAACTGATGACATGCTGGTATTTTTGCACTCACACAAGAATTATGACCCCACTATTTTGGAGTACGTAAAGCTCCTGCAGTACCATGATGTCAAGCACACAACAATCATGTCCATGCTATCTGAAAATGAAGATGGAAGCTACTTCCTAAGCATGACCGGACGAGACCTACTAAACCAGTAAGTATTCAAACACCCACATACTGCAATGTAAAATAGCATCCTAGCTCACAACCCTTTGCTAGCAAAAATAACAAATGCATGTTTGCATGTGATTTGCAGGAAAGCCATGAATGCAAGGAAAGATGATTTGGATGATGTATTGAAACTTGTTTCATTCTTCAAAGACATGAAGGCAATAAATGATGAGTTTTTCTATGACATCCAAGTGGACAAGGACAAGTCAATTAAAAACATTTTCTGGTCCAATGCAAGCTGCCGAGGAGCCTATCAAGACTTTGGCGATTGCATAACATTCGACACAACTTACAAGACCAACAGTTTTCATATGCCTCTAGGAGTGTTTGTTGGAACAAACCATCACTTGCAGTCAACGATATTTGCTGTTGCCCTGATAAGAGACGAAGATGCAAAGTCATTCAAGTGGCTGTCCGATACATTTGTACGGTACATGAACAACAAGCACCCAACTTGCATTCTAACAGGTGAATTCAAAAAAAAACCTCTTCAAGTTTCATCATCTTTCCAGTCTATGGGTCTATGTTGGATACATTGGTTTTGTCTGAAAATAATGTAAAGAATGCAGTTCAACCACTGTTAGCACAAAAGTCCAACTAGCAGTACAAGAAAGCAAAATTATCTGTCACATGTTTAGAAAAAAAATTAGTTATGAATGTGAAGTTCAAATACATTAATCATAGAAGTTCAAGGACAAAGTTGTAAGATAAATATATGTAGCATGTTCAGAAAAATATAGTTATTTATGTGAAGTTCAAGCACTGCTACCATAGAAGTTCAACAACAATGCTTTAAGAAAACTTTTGAGTGTGACACTACTAGTTTGTCCTACTACTAACTGTGAAGTTCAAGCACTGGTACCACAGAAGTTCAGCAACACTGCTGTAAGAAAAAATACATGTGACATTCTTAGATAGCCATACTGCTAGATGTGAAGTTCAAGTACTTGTACAACATAAGTTCACCATCAGTACAAAAAAGAATCAAGTTTCATTTTTTTAATTCATGCAGACCAATGCCCATCGATGGCGAAAGCTATACCACAATCATTTCCAAACACCGTCCACAAGCTATGCCGTTGGCACATCATGAAGAAGTACAGGGAATACCTCGCGTTGCTGTACAAAAAGTATAAAACATTCAAAGAGGAGTTCACAGCTATTAAACTGGCCACTGATACCAACAGAGTTTGAAGATGCCCGGGCTGAACTCGTGCACAAGTACAACCTGGAGAATGACCAGATGATGATGCAGCTCTGGAGTGATAGGAAGATGTGGATTTCAGCATATTACAAGAACATTTTCTGTGCTAGAATGACATCCACACAACGAAGCGAGAGCATGAACCACGTGCTAAAGAAAGGGTTTGTCAAGGGGACCCAGAACCTACACAAGTTTGCTAGGCGGGTCAATGCTTGCATACAAACTCGGATGCAGAAGGAGAACAAGCAAACAATGACCAGCATGGTATGATGACAAGTACAAAACACCCCCATCATGTTCAGTTTACCTTCAACATGTGCACTTTGAATTTTAAAAAATGAAACCCATGACTCTGCTTCGACTAATATCTTACTTTTTGACATGCGCAGACCAATCCTGTGACAAAAACAACTTACGGCTACGAGGAAGACATGTCTATCAAGTACACGAGAGCCGTGTACACCGAGATGAGGAATAGGATGAGAAAAGCCACGCTATTTCGCGCAAAGCGTACAGCAGAGCCCACTAAGTACCTTGTGTACTACCACAACAAGCCTGGCCATGATGATGAAGAAAGATTTTCCTGGTCAAAGCATGAATTCCAGGTTCTAGCTGACCTAGAGAATGAAATATACAAGTGTGAATACAAGCTATGGACACACACAGGTGAGCAAAAAAACAAACACATTAAATAGCTAGACTAGTAGTATCATATCAAAATTTATGAAACTCACTGCTAGCTCACAAACTATGTATTCTGCATTCATCACAAAATGCAGGCATGTTCTGCCTTCACATCATGAACATACTGGACTACCTCAAGCCTGAAAAATTTCCAAACAAGTATATCCTCAAACGCTACACAAAGACTGCAAAATCAAAACCAACCTTTGATACAAGGGACTACAACACAACCACATTGGATGGCAGCTCAAGGCTATCGAAGCAAGACATCTTGCTGCAACTGAATTTGATGGTTAACAAGAAAGCAATGAGATGTGACCAGCAATATGACAGAGCCTACTATGTTCTCAAGAGGCTCGTGGAAGAGCTTGATGCAATACATTCAGCAAATCAAGCGTATGCTGACGAAAGGATGGCTAAAGAGGACGCTGAAATTGAAGATGACCTTCATTATTATGCAGCTGAAATGCTTAACGCCACCGCTGAAGCCAACCAATGCAAGCAGGGTGATGGCCGATCAATGGAGCAGCGATAGCAAGAGACGATGAAACTGCCGCTGTATTCAGAAACAAAGAGTGGGAAGAAAATTACTGCAGCAAAGAAAAGTGACAAGAGAGCTCAGATAAAGGCACCACCTGCAGGAAGAGTCGTCGTGCTCGATGAGAACGGGGTGCCACTTGGACACAGGAAATGTAGTGTGTGCAACCAGGTTGCGGGACACAACAAGCTGACCTGTCCAACACTCTTGGAAAGAAACAATGATGAGGAGGTCAAGCAACCTAAATTTCAAAAACAGCAGCCCAAAGTTATGGAACAAAAGAAGGGACCACACCCAAAGAAAGCAAGCAGCAGACTTTGTAGCATATGCAAGGAGTATGAACCACACAATGCAAGAACATGCCCGAAGCGCGTAGATGCTGAAAAGACAAGCAAAAAGACAGAGAAGACACATAAAGCAAAACCTAGAGCCATCAACAAGAAAGTGGTGGAAGATGAAGAGGAAGACGAAGATGAAGACACCGTCAAAGAAGAGGAAGACGAAGAGGAAGAGGACGACGAAGAGGAAGAGGACGATGAAGTGGAAGAGGTACATGTCAGGCAAAAACCTCTACCACAAAAGCCTAGGAGGAGCGCAAGGCTGATGAACAGTTAGAATAGGTCAATTAACACAATGCAAACTTATGTCATGTCAATGTGCAGAATATTATGTCATCCCCTGGTAATATACACTTTGAAGTTCAAGTAATATTACTGTAGAAGTCCTGGTATGTTATGAGAGGAAGTGTTGTGCTGGTGATGTATTGCATGAAGGAGCAAGCAGTAATAAATTGAAAAATATACATTGTGAAGTTCAAGTAATATTACTGCAGAAGTCCTGGTATGTTATGGGAGGAAGTGATGTGCTGGTGATGTATTGCATGAAAGTGCAAGCAAGAACAAAAATGAAAAATATACATTGTGAAGTTCAAGTAAGCTTACTGCAGAAGTCCTAGTATATTATGAGAGGAAGTGTTGTGTTGGTCATGTATTTCATGCAGAGTGCAAGCAAGAACAAAAATGAAAACATACACTGTGAAGTTCAAGTAAGATTACAGTGGAAGTTCTGGTATATTATGGAAGGAGGTGCTCGTGTTGTATTCCATAAAAGAGCAACCAGCAAATAATCATACAGTTTTGAAGTTCAGGTCAGCTTACAGAAGAAGTTCTGGTATATAAAATCGATGTAGGAAAAAAATATGCTTAAAAAATAAAGTTTCACCGCATAAACTAAGGTTAGCAAGCCTAAGACAACACGTTCAAATGTGAAGTTCTGCTTGGATACGTGCAGAAGTTCATGTACAATGCCGACAAAAGATAAAGAAACGTCAACAATATTTCTGCACAAAGTTACAGCTGAAATACATTCGCACTTGAAAAAACACAAAAAAAACAAATATAGATTCTATGCAAAAGCATACATATTGGTTGGGTTGAGAATTACCAATACATTACACAACACAGAATATCCTCTCCATCTGAAACCAGCAGCCCAGCCACATCTCAAAGCAGAAGTTCAAGTCTACGATCATATGTTGGGGCCCAAAAATAAACAACACAAAAAAATCAAGCAGTTCAACCATAACCAAGGGAGAAGTTCAGGTACATCTTTTCGGGAAAAAACATTCAACACATGGATACTAAAAACGATGCAGTACATTGACATTCACAAAGCCAAATCATTCTTCACACCAAATACATTTGTCCACAATATCATAAGTAATAGTGCTGCACCTATAGATACACAAATCACTAAAACATTCTTACAACCAAATCTTTACGGAATTGTTCCAATCATTATCAAACCTAAAAAACTGTACGAAATCAAATCTACAATGAAACTAATTCTTCGAATTCACGGGCAAAAGGACTGGATCTTTTTAGGGAGCTCTGAACGCATGACTTCATTCTTCTCGCTAAAAATCAGAGTGTGCATGAACTCAGCCTTCCACTCATCTGCAGCAGCCTGCAAACAAAGAAAATGAAATGATGGTTTAGTAACGGATGTGTAAAACCACAGCAGGAGCGTCTCAACAAAAACACACAAGAAAAATTAAAGGATGATGAGACAAGAACAAAGACAGAACATACTTCCACATCACCAAAATCTTCAACAATCTCATCGCCATCATATGAAGAGCAGAACTTCACGGAAAAGAAACCACAATCATTATTCTTCTGCTTCGGAACATCGATAAAAGTCGGCCTCTTTACAATAGTCACCCAGTTAGGCTGCTTGCTCGCCTTGTACGCAGCCTTGCCGTACACCTCCTCGAGCAACCCAACAAATCTCTTGATCTGCCAGAAATAACAAAATTAGATGAAGTCAAAAACATGTTAACCAAAATAGTTAAGTTCAGGTACATAAAAAGCGGCACTTGCATAAGATCCACCTAAACAAATAGCAGAAGTTCAAATTCCAAATGATAGTCAGTTCAAGCAATATTACGAAAACAGAGACAACAACATATTTTGTCAACACAAGGCATAACAAACTTCGTGTCAAACAAGAGAATGTGAAAGGAGGTACATGCTAAGAAACACTCACGATATTTTGACAGTCCCCGTGGAAACTCGTTCGCGACGTTTCCATATTAGCGTAAGGAAGTGAATCAAGGATGTCAATGCTCCCACGATATCTATTCACCACGTACACACTGTAGTGCGCCATTGTGCCAGTTGGCTTGAATAGAATCAAGAAAACCTGCCAAGAATGAAAGGACCGGTGAACACAAACTATAAAAGCATATGTACTGAAGAACCGGCATGAACAAAAACTTCTTGACAAACTCAGCAAAAGGATGCACATGAAATTTAAAAAAGCAATAGTTATGAAAACCTAACCAGCTTTGCGTTAAGAAGGTCTTCTTCCTTGCGAACAAACATTGGGAGGAGACCAGCAGATTTTTTTGCATCAAACTTTGGAACTGTTGCACCGAAGAAATCATACTCCAGGCAGTACTGTGCATTCACAAAAACACAATTAAAACACCTCCCAAATGCCACTACAACAAAACTAAGGCAAAAAAAGGAGATAGGGGTGCAAAGAACTAAAACCTGTATGAAGTAGGGACTAAGTACAACCCTGTCAGCACTAGTGAATATCTCAGAGGTCTCCGGCTTATCCTTCCAAAAATTTATGAGATAATCCATTATGTCTCCTTCCATTTGCTGCCCTTCACCGAAAAGCGTATAAAGGACATGTCCTGTGAGGTCAATCACATTCGCAGGGATGGTAAACATGCAGTAGCTTGTCCTGTAGAATACAAAAGGATGGCAAAAAATATTAGAAGTTCAGATACAACAACAAACAGAAGTTCAGATACTATAACTCAAAAGGCAAGAGGAGACATAAAACAGAAGTTCAGATACTACAACAACGACAGTTCAGACAATACAACAACAGAAGTTCAGACACTATAACTCCAAGGCAAGGGAGAAATGAACAGAAGCCCACATACTACAACAACAGAAGTTTCAGACACAGAGTAGCATCTCTGGCAGCAACAAAGTTAAGAAGAAGAAAACTCACTCAGAATACTTCTCCAGACCGTCTTTACTCAGCACATACTGTTTCAACTTCCGGGCCTCGGACAGATGAGGGTAACTGTATTTTTTTAGGGGAGCGAGAGGAGAACGCCACTTCAAAGGCAATCTTGATGCTCTCTTGGAGGAAGTTATGTTCCCAGACTCAACTGCCAGTTTCCTCCTGGTGATGACAACATTCTTCCCACCTCTACCAGCAATAGTACCAGCAGCACATTTGACATTCTTCGGGTAAGCAATCTTCTCAAAATCATCATCGGACGAAATAACTTCTGCTTCGGCTGCTTCGACTGCATCAGCCTTCCTGGAGCAAGGGGTTTTTAGAGTACCACGAATACCACCAGCCTGCTTCCCCAACTTGGAAGGAATAAGGGTTCAAGGTCTATCATCTTCTATCGGAGCTGTACTCATCGATTCCTCCCTAGGCTGTTATTTCTGTGACCCAAGGAATGAGTAGTGGTAATCGCTCAAGTCCAACGGATCTACTGTCAAAGAAAAAGGAAGAGAAAACATCACCATTAAATACAACTGAAGTTCAGGAACAGCACAATGTGCAGTCCAACTAATAAAGATGACATGATTACTACTCAAGCTGGCCTAAAAAAATTAGTTGCAGTAAAAAACTAAATGAAGTTCAGGCACAACCAAAGGCACAGTTCAAGATAAACCGATGAACTGGAAATCATTCAACTACAGCTAACAAAACCATAGGAAGGCATCATCTCTAATGTTCAATTAGAAAGAAAATGCTCATGTCCAAGTAAGCAATGGAAGGAAAGAAATTACTGAAACAAAACACACAAGCAAAATAAAAAAGATAGAAATGAAGTTCATGTACAAAGAAAATGCCCCTCTCCTTCTAAAACCAGCTGCCCAGCCAGATCTCGAGCAGAAGTCCAAGTTCAGAGAAAAATATGAAGTTCAGGTAGAATAAAAGATGCAGTGCAGGTAAGCAGTCCAAGTTCCAATACTTACATGTGTAGTAGCCAAACAGAGCTTGGAAGTCTGTCTCAAACAGGTTAGAAGAAGCGATTGAGTACAGCCACGTCTTCCTGATATCCGCGATATTCTCATGGGAATAATTTGCAAGAACCTCGTCATGATACGAATTAACATTCGTAAGCATGAAGAATCCGCAGTCGATACTGCCATCAAACGCAGTAAAAGAATAGTGTTAGAACAGAAAAAGAAAGCCAACGAATAAAACACATCGCAGCTTAAGTACAACTACAGTTAAACAGATGTGATAAAGAGAAAAAGTGGAACTCATACTTATTTTGCTGCTGGGGCACATCAATCCAATCGAGAGCGAAATGGTCGATGGTAAGAGGACTGGAGGGTGTCTCCCTGTCGTTGCTGGCATCCTTCCAAAGCTTCTTGATGTTGTCGGTCATCCGCCAAAACAGGCGTACCGCACATTCATCTTCTGGTCCATAATAGGAGTCGAGAAGCTGGAACCTTGAATTCTTCATGTCAAGAAATATTGAAACCCAATGACCAACACCACCCATGGAAGCAGGAATCTCATGCGGGTCAAAAGTGGGGAAAACAACCTGAAGCATCATAAACACACGAATCATTAAAAACTGAGAATTAATATCAAATGGTACAAAGAAAAATAACACAAATATTAACACAGTGGATTGCACTGCAAAACTAATACAGAGGCAAAGAACAAGATATTGCATACCGAATCATGTGCATCCATGCTATCTGGACCACTCGCCATGAAGTACTTCCTCACACGGGAATCAAATTGACCTCTGAAAATCTTGTCCTAAAATAATGCAGACAACACCAACATATGAAAAATACAAAAATGAGACAAACAAGTTTTAACTAAAATGGTAAGGAACAAAACAGAAAAGAAATCACTATATGGTTGACTTACACAAACCCAATACGGCAGGATGAGTTTATCCGATCCCTGATACTTCGCACGTAGACAGTAGAGTGCACATTCAGCCACATTAGATCGAAGCATTCCACGAGGACCAAAAGATATTGCAACATCTTCAACAGAAGCTTCACACTCCTTGTTTTGGAACATAATCGTTGATCTAAAACAAGCAAATAGAAAATAAAACAAGTTCAGCAGCAGGAACTCAGGAAGTTCATAACACATGTTAGCACAGAAGTTCAGCTATATCACAACAGGCAGTACAGTACAAAAGAGGCCAAAAGTTCAACACCAGAGAAGTAAAATAAGAAGTTCAGGTACATATAGTAGAGAAGTTCAGGTATGAAACCACAGGCAATTCACAGGGGGTTCATGGATGATGTAAATATTGACCAGCTGCACTCACCTCTTGGAACGATTATTCTTAAGCCTAGTTACACTGTAATAAAAGTCATCAACCTTCTTTCGGACGACAGCAAGGTCGCTATCTGCTCACCAAAAAGAAATAGCAATTAAGAGCAACACTCAAGCACATAGATTCACGACTGTTTCAATTAAGACCAACATTCAAGCATAAGCATTCAAAACATAAGCACATCTCAGCTGCTACATCAGAAAATATAAAACCACAGCATCATAGACATCACAACCCATGCATTACAAACCTTCACCCACATAGAAAACAGGTTCACTTAACATTCTTTACAACCCACACGACAAACAACAAAACCAGAAGTTCAACTTAGACCACACAGGCAGTTCACAGGGGATATCATAGACTAAACCAAACAACAAAAGGGAAGGGGATGGGGAAAGAAGAGAGAAGCATGCTCCTCTCTTCATGGATCCTTGCCTAGACCAGTGGCAGCACTGGAATGATCAACCTCCTCTCCATAGCTATCGCTTTCGGTCTCTTCATCGTCGTCTCCAGTAGACGTTGCAGTGTCGTCGGGAAGGACACCAGCAGCAACTGGAGCAACTGGAGAATTTGAAACAAGAAAAACTTTTGGTTGTGCCTGTACAGCATCAACATCAATTGATGGCTCTACTGCAGGAGACTTCTCCGGGCTTGCAGCAGCACTACCACCAGTTTCAACAGCAGACTCAACAGGATCTTTCTCCAAAATGATGTCTCCAGTTGTCTTGCCCTGCTCAGCATCAGAAACCTCAGCACCAATGGACGACTGAGGTTCAGTCAAGTCCACCCCGTCGGAGCAGCCGGTGCCTGAGATGGACTTGTCTGCAACCTTCTCTGGAGGAACACTAACATCATCATTCTGCTGCAAAAGAAACAGAAAGTCATTACAAAGGGCTGACTGAACCTCATGCACAGGGGCAGCAAGTCCGTTTCAGGGGCAACAAGACAAATGGACAAGAAAAATGGTACCTTATTTTCACTGCCATGAACCTCATCAACTATTACGCCACTAGCGGGAGCAGGTTCATGCACCGGGGCAGCCTCATGCACAGGAGCAGCTTCATGCGCAGGTAAAACATCCTCCTCAACCCTAGCATCATCATCAACAGCCTACAAAAAAAATCATGTAGAAAACAAATACCTAATCAGCAGAAGTTCACATTGCATAATCAGAGAAGGTCAGCTATCACAACTGACACATAATGGAAGTCCAAATACAGTATACATAGCAGGTCAAATATCAAACTACTCTAAGATACAAAAGGGAACAAAAAGGGCCAGTCATCGAAGTCATGGAAGTTCAGGTGCTGTAGCACTTGAAGTTCAGGTTCTATAAACAGAGAAGGTCACCTAGGAACACTAGTGCTAAAAAGAAACAGTTTACGACACATGAAATCAATAACGGTCGCCTATGACTACAAACAGTAATAACTGAAAGCTAACATTGAACATTAGTGCAAAGAAATATCAAAAGCCAACATAAACAAACCTCTTTGGTATGCTCCACATGGCCTCCTTCACGACCCGAACGAACAGAATCCTGCCTCTGAATCTGTCTCACAACAACACTTGCCTCATCTTCAAAAGTCTTGCAACGAGCATCCTGCATTTCCTTGAACAGCCCAACGCTAGTCCGGAGGTGGGAAGTTCTCTGACGAAGCTCTTCAAGAAATCTAGCTTCAATAGATAAGACCTCCTTCAAAGACTCGGCATCAAATCCGTGTCCAGGAGGAAGAATCCCATCAACGCGACTAAGACGCTCAGCAGTTGAAGGAACACGAGCCAACTCCCCACAAACAGTTTCAAGAAGACTGTCAATCCTAACAGCGAAACATTGGCAGCTTCAAACAAATTCTCGGAAGAAATGCCACCTGCAGCACTCACACAGGCAGAAGAACCTCCTGGATCTACAGGGGGGCACCGGTATTAACATCCCAGGAGAATTCAAATCTTGGGGAAGTTCCACTCCCTAGGCCGGCAGAATGAGGCATAGTTAGAACAGGACGTTCAATACCCTAAAGAACACAACCTCAGCATGTGTCTTCCACTGCATACAAAAACAAAAGTCAACGCGTCAGAAAACAAATGAAGGAACATGGGAACAAAAATATACAAGACAATACCAGAAGTTCAAGTTAAACTACACAGGAAAGAATAATGCATAGAAACACTCACAGGCAGTTTCCCAAACACCCAGTTGGCTGGGTCATCATCACCCTTCTTGACCAAGTCAGCCGCAGCAAGCTCAAGAAGCTTGGCCTGATCCATGAAATTGATGCGAGGGGTCCTCAAGTAAATATTAGGCGTCTTGCCAATGATAAGGCAGTCCAGATACATAAGAAGCGGCGCGATGGCACAACCTGTGACATCTTTTCCTCTGCTAGTACCTTGCTGATACCTAACAACAACACTCCAAATATCGTCAACAACCAACTGGCAGTAGTGCATATCTGCCATATCCTCAAAAACAAGATTCTCAGCCATTGCAACCTCCCTGGACACTCGTGTAGACGTTCGAGGGATAACCACCTTCATGAAAACAATCAGGTAAAACACCTGCAGAGCAAGATCATCCTTCGTCTCATCCTTCACAAGTTCTGTCAGGATATTCCGCAGATCCTTTGTCTTGATGTCGTCACTCCTAGCGTACCCAAGCTTTCCGTTCGACCTCATAACAACATCATTGAAACCATCATTCGAGGGCCTAGGAGGGGTACGATTACCTTGAGGGAAACCAAACGGATGGTCAATAGCATCACTTGTAATACGCAGAACCTTGTTTGCCTCACCCATGTCCAGAATCATGGTTGCAGGGTCAATCCTCGTGTAGATGTTGCCCATCAAAGGACGAGAAATGTTGGAATCAACCTTCAAGTCAAACACACAACCAAAACCAGCCTTGATAACCCTCGTCTTGTGCCTAGGTTGTAACGCCCATGATGCGGCTATATCTCCCACGTGTCGGGGCACGACTTAGAGGCATAACCGCATTGTAGGTTTTGTCGCAAGAAGGGTCATCTTCACACAATCCCATGTAATGAACAAGAATGGGATAAAGAAAGTTGGCCTACAATCGCCACTTCACACAATACATAAATAAATTCATACATCATCCAAAATACACACATAGACCGACTACGGTCAAATCCAAATGAAAAGAAGATAACCCCAAATGCTAGATCCCCGATCGTCCCAACTGGGCTCCACTACTGATCATCAGGAAACGAAACATAGTAACGACCAAGTTCCTTGTGAACTCCCACTTGAGCTCGGTAGCATCACCTGCACTGGTATCATCGGCACCTGCAACTGTTTGGAAGTATCCGTGAGTCACGAGGACTCAGCAATCTCACACCCGCGAGATCAAGACTATTTAAGCTTATAGGAAGGATGGGGTAATGAGGTGGAGCTGCAGCAAGCACTAAGCAAATATGGTGGCTAGCATATGCAAATAAGAGCGAGGAGAGAAGCAACGCAACGGTCGTGAAACTAGAATTGATCAAGAAGTGATCCTGAAACTACTTACGTTCATGCATAACCCAAAACCGTGTTCACTTCCCGGACTCCGCCGAAAAGAGACCATCACGACTACACACGCGGTTGATGCATTTTAGTTAAGTCAAGTGTCAAGTTCTCTACAACCGGACATTAACAAATTCCCATCTGCCACATAACCGCGGGCACGGCTTTCGAAAGATAATACCCTGCAGGGGTGTCCCAACTTAGCCCATTATAAGCTCTCACGGTCAACGAAGGATATTCCTTCTCCCGGGAAGACCCGATCAGTCTCGGAATCCCGGTTACAAGACATTTCGACAATGGTAAAACAAGCCCAGCAAGACCACCCGCTGTGCCGACAAATCCCGATAGGAGCTGCACATATCTCGTTCTCAGGGCACACTGGATGAGCTAAGCGTACATGTACCAACGTAACCCAAGTTGCCAAGGGACGGTCCCGCATGGTGCTCTAGTTTGGACCAACACTCGGAGGAGCACTGGCCCGGGGGGTAAAAATAAGATGACCCTCGAGCTCGCGAAAACCCAAGGGAAAAGGCTTAGGTAGGCAAATGTAAAACCAACGTTGGGCCTTGCTGGAGGAGTTTTATTCAAAGTGAACTGTCAAGGGGGTCCCATAAATCACCCAACCGCGTAAGGAACGTAAAATCAAGGAATATAACACCGGTATGACGGAAACTAGGGCGGCAAGAGTGGAACAAAACACCAGGCATAAGGCTTAGCCTTCCACCCTTTACCAAGTATATAGATGCATTAATTAAGTACAAGATATTGTGATATCCCAAAATATCCATGTTCCAACATGGAACCAACTTCATCTTCACCTGCAACTAGCAATGCTATAAGAAGGGCTGAGCAAAAGCCGTAACTTAGCCAAACAACGGTTTGCTAGGAAAGGATGGTTAGAGGCTTGACATGGCAATATGGGAGGCATGATATAGCAAGTGGTAGGTAGCGCGGCAAAGCAAAAGAGCGAACAACTAGCAAGCAAAGATAGAAGTGATTTCGAGGGTATGGGCATCTTGCCTGAGATCCCGCAAGGAAGAAGCACGAGTCCATGAAGAAGACAAATGGACGTAGTCGAACGAATCCTCACAACTCCGGAACGAAACCGAAGCTAACGAGAGAAGCAAACAACATGGTAAACAACCACCACATACACATGGCATGATGCGCAACCAAGTATGATGCATGTCCGGTTTAATGAGGCATGGCATGGCAAGGTGCACAAACAATACTACAAATTAAGTGGAGCTCAATATGCACCGACTTGCATATTGACGAAACACCACATTCAAGTTATTTAGTTTGCTCTCGTTTAGGAATAAGACAAGAGTAAATGTTGGTTAACATGGCAAGAGGTGAAGCATAATTAAACTGACTATTTAGGCAAGTTTAAATGAGGCCGGAAATAACAAACAACAATTCTGGAAAATCCCCATATGCATAAATAGCAATTTAAAGGAAACAACAATTATAAACATTTTTAAATGTTGTTATTATGATGCAGATGACAATGCAAGTTTTATGCCTTTTTATGAAAATGTTGCATGTTATGAAGCATTTGTCACCGTGGTGGAAGAAAGGGGTGCCATGGCAATGAATCCGAAAATGATGCCACGGCAACATATCGGTTCCGGTAGCTCGTGGAGATACCGGTGCAAAAGGAAGCGTGGCGTGAGCGTGTCATGCAAGATGGTGGGGTGCTCCCGACTACCGGGTTCCCACGGGTTAGTGGCATGGAAACGAGTGACAATTCGGACACGGTGCAAACGATGCATCTCATACAACACATGCATTCGGTCCACGGCAGTCGTCTCGTCATTATACCTTTGAAGCGTATGTTTCGGGGCGGACGGGTTCGAAGTGGAAGTAGTCGTTCACGGGTCATCGTGGGAAGTAGTGGCACACGTGGCGGCGTAGTGGAAGTAGTTGTACATGGTAGCAACGGTAGTCGAACTTGGCGAACCGGAGGGGTACACTTAAGTCGTCGTGGGAACTTCATGAATCCGAGGTCTTCGGGGTCGACGGTAGTTGTACATTTCATAGCGGAACTTGATGGATCCGAGGACTCCGGCGTAGTGGTACACGCCCGTAGATGAACTTGACGGGTCGTTGTCATCCTAGTACTTGGCGTCCTCTTGGTCTCAGCAGAGATGAAACGGAACGCAACGGTTGTGGTACATGGCATCCAGGGCTTCGCGGGTCATCATCCTGTACTTGGTGTTCGGTGCGGTGGTCGTTCGGGCGCCGTATGTCGTGGTACTTGGCGGTCTTGATGATTCCAAGGGTCTCGGTGGAGGCCATGGCACTCCCTGGTGGCACCGAGGTGGTCTAGCAGCAGCAGCAAGGGCGTCGGGGAGGTGATGGCCGTGGCGGGACTGCTCGAGGTAGCAGCAGAAGATGGCCGGGTCGGACGTCGGGGTTGACGGTTGGCGAGGTGGAGATGGGGCGGCGGAGCCGCAGGTGAGGTCCGGGGCGCGGCACGCGCCAGATCCGGAGTGGAGGGACTCGAATCCGGCGAGGGCGGGGAAGCAGAGGCACGAGGAGGGCCATGGCGGCACGGGCGATGAAGCAGCAGCGGCACTGGCGCCGGGCCATGCGACGGAGAGGCAAAGCAGAGGGGAACGGGATGAGGGCGCGACGCTCCTGCTGGGCGCGGAGGATGACGGCTGCAGGCGCGGGGTCTCGCTCCTCTCCCTGGCGAAGCAAGGAAGAAGGAGGGGATCGAGGGAGAGGGGCGTTGTGGGAAGATGGGGGCGCTGCGGGAAGATGGGGTGAGATCGAGAGGGGGGGATCGAGCATGGCTCTCCCTGGCTCGATGCATGCGTGTGTGGGTGGCGGCGGAGGGGAACGAGAGGGGTTGAGGGGTCAAGCGGCTAGGGTTAGGAGGGTTAGGTGGGCCGGCGCTGGTTGGTTAGGCCCAAGAGGCCGGCTGGGCTGCAAGGCTGTGCTCTCTCTCCCTCATATTTCTTTTAATAGAAAAGAAATTAGAGAGAAGAAAAGAAAGAGAGGGTTAGGGAAAGAAGTTGGACATGGGGATTATTTTCCCGGACTCACAAAAATGTTCTTGTTCCGAGAAAATAGAAAAGGCCATGATTAAAAGATTTAAATTCAAACTCATTTGATTTGAATTCAAATGATTTGAATAGGAAGTGAGGGTTGGGAAGGTCCAAAAATGTTCGGATTTTTGGTGGAGCTCCGGAATATGAAGAAAGAATATATGGCAAGGTTGGAGACCAAGAATTAAGATAACAAAGGCATTGGGATAATTTGCAAGTGTGTTATGGTGATTTCCAAATTAAAGAAATATTTAATATAGCTCCCTAATATAGGGAGGATATGTTATAAAGAGAAGTCACCATATGAATTCCCTCGATTTAAATAGATCAAAAATCTATGCAATTTATTTAGTTGAGTTTTAAAAATTAAATGACATGATGGCATGATGAGATGATGCAATGCAAAATAAATAGAGCAAGCAAAAAGAAACACACGTCGATCACGAAATATATGGAAGTCTTCTGGAGCGTCGGTCTTGGGGCGTTACACTTGATAACCCTCGTCTTGTGCCTAGGTTGTAGCATTTTCGCACACGTCTTGACCTCTCCTAGTGAGAAGCGAACCGTCTTGTTAAAACGTTTCGCCTCACCTCCTCCTTGGCCACCTTCTTTGGGCGCTTTGCCTCCTCTCAGGCCGCTCCACAAGCTGATACTAAAAAAATACATTGACAAGGAAAAAAGACAGAACAATGAGACACACAAGCTTCACCAAAATTCCACTAATGCCTACATACGCACTACATCTCAGAAGTCCAACTATGTCTACATAGGCAGTACAACCATGTATGACCAGAAGTAAAGATGCTTTCAAATTGTTGGATATTTACAAAGCAGAAGTTCAACCATGTATACCAAGGCAGTAATCAAACATGTATCTCAGAAGTCCAACTATGTCTACATAGGCAGTACAACCATGTATGACCACAAGTTAACATGCTTTCAAAAATGTTGGAAATTTAAAAAGCAGAAGTTTAACCATGTACACTAAGGCAGTAATCAAACATGTATACCAACCAGTTAAGCTAATTTCTTCATGTATATACCCAGAAGTCCAACTATGTACACAAAGGCAGTAATACCATAAAAGCAAAGCACATTGGCTAACTTATTCGTCTATATGGAGCAGAAGGTCAGCTATGTACGCCAAGGCAGTGCTAAAAACACAAAAACTACAGCAATAGCGACAAATGCTCTAAAAACAGTAAACATGAGACATTCATACCTGATTAGCGGAAGCATCATCATCGTCGTCGTCCTCATCATCAGAATTGAAATCAGCATCATCCTTGTCTACTGGATTAACACGAGAACGCTTCTTCACACCCTTGTTGACCTTTGCAGGTGGAACCTTGCGCTTCACGTCGCATTTCTTCCCCTTACCAGATACACCAGCACCAAGCGGAGAAGGTGTAGGCGCGGCAGTGGCAAGCACACGAGGACTACGGCGTGGCGTACCACCAAGGCCTAGCCCTTCATCTTCAACAACTTCTGCAGGCCTTGAAACACGTGGGCTCCTCCGAGGAGTAACTTCACCAACTACTAGCTTCCTCGCAGCGATCTTCTTGATTTTCTTCTTAACAGGGACAACCGTGTCATCACTGCCACACGACACGTCTTCCTCAACAGTGAGCTCGGCCGCATGAACAGATCCAGGAACATCATAACCTTTCTCAAGGCGGGCCGCCCTCTTCTTGTCAAAATCTTCTTGCTTCTTCCTCTTACGTTGGTCCTCCAGGAGAAGCTGAAGAGGCACATCCTCGGGTTGCGTCACAGGTTCAGTGCCATCAACAGACTGCGACTGCGTCTCTAACATCTGAAGAGAGCACAAAGGATCCGAAACGGAATCACAACCTTTGACTGACGGAGCCCCCTCCTCAGCAGCAGCAGGGGTTTCTCATAAACCCAACTCAGATAAAACATCGTTGATGGTGTTCACAGCTTCCTCCTCTGTGGACACATCTGCAAAGAACACAAAAAATCGAAGCAAAAAATAAAAAAAAAGTCAGGAACAAAAACAAAAACAACCGACATGAACAAGCTAAAAAACATGGCTCAAGACTTTAAAATGAAAAGAAAAGGGGTTTCACATACTAGGTGAAGCAAGAGCTGCAGAAGCAAGATCCTCGAGGCTTGAAAAATTCTCAAGGCTCGAAGCAACCTCGGCAATCACAGTCAAAGGGATCATGGGTGATTTAGCCGCATCAGATATTGGAGCATCAGTATTAACCTCTAAAGCTCCATCTTGATCACAGGCATTTTTTCAGAACTATTCAACTCATCACCAACTACAAAAAATGCAAGTAAAAAGGCAGCTGAGTTCTAATGCGCAATCCTACACCAAAGGGACTTCTGCTTTGACAACAATGTCCAATAACCAGAAGTTCAACAATACCTAACAAAGCAGTTAACACAACAAACAAACTAAAATCTACAAACTAAATATAAAAACAATCTACACCAGAGGGGCTACTACATATAACATGAATGTCCAGAAGTTCAACGATATATAACAAAGCAGTAAAACAAAATGTGCATAACAGAAGTTCAACCAAATTTCATTATAAACAAACAATAATTAAAACCAGAAGTTCAACTATGTGACCGAAGCAAGTAGCACATAAAAAAGATGTAGCATGACCACAAATAGTATTTCACAGGCAAACTAAATATCAATACCATCAACATGATAACAAAAAAGACAAAGATATACACTAAAAATATGAAACATTTGGGAAGTCCAACAACACTTGGTGACATAGTTTCACCTGCAAATCATCAACTAAAAAGTAAGGCACACTCTACTAACTCAAACTAATAGTAAAAAAGCATACACATAACCTTTCCTAGAAGTTCACACTATTAACAATGGCAGTCCAACATGAATACTAAGTGAAGATATAGGCAGACATATATAAGAATAATGCTATTTAAAATACAAGATACAACTACATTAAGATACCTGGAGAAGGTTTTGAAGCCATGACAACACAAACGCCTTAATGAATGCAACTCCAAACACTAGAACAACCTGCTAAAAACAGGGGATTGATTGCATATAGTTAGCAAGTACAAAATCATACAACAAAATACAAAAAGAAACTAAATCAAACCCTAGGATGAAACAACCAGAACATACCAACAAGTATAAAAGGATGAACAGTAGCACATCTAGGCAAGCACAACAAAAAATGTATCCATAAACTAACTAGAATGTCACAGACATAATCTAGACTTCGAAATCCACATCACTAATGCAATTAAATACATCAGATCCAGCATCAACCATCCATCACACCACACCCTCTCTTACATGCATCTGACTACTAAAATCAACAAAGGGGAAATGAAACCCACACAAGTCTAAAGGGACAAATAGCACACACAAGCATCTCACAAACAAATCTGACCACGGGGGATTGAAATCCAACCACCACACGCACAAGAACCCTACCTAATCTACCACCAAACCATCAGAAGAAGGGGGAAGGAGGCGGACGTGAGAGCACATAGAAGAAACAGGTAGGCCTCGACAGATCTGGCAAAACTAAAAGCAAGCATTAGGGGGCAGCATTTGTACCTCTCGAAACAACCCCCGCACGCACGAATCCGCGGCGGTTCTTCAACTCCCCACGATGCCACGCGCACCTTGCAACCGCGCAGGCAGTTGTCGCCCTCGCTCCGGAGCAGGAGAGAGCGGGTTGGGCGAGGGAGAGCGGGGCGTGCGGGAGAAATAGGAGCGGGGGCGTGCGCCGGTTACTCCACTCACGAGGGCAGGGGACATGGGCGGAGAAATCTGGGGGAGTTGCAGGCGACGAAGGCAGCGGAGCGACGAAGAGGGAGGAGAGAGCGAGCGACAGGGGGAGAGGGGTTTTCTGACAGGTGGTGGCGAGGGAGATGGTCACTTAATGCCTCTCTGTCATGGGACTTGCAACGCGGGTGAAATTACAGTTTTACCCCCCCCCCCAACAGCTAAAAAAAGTAAATACATCTATAGATAAATGAATGCACCATTTGAATGCATCTATTATAATGAGATAAGATCACACAATAGCACTGCTGATATCCTTAAAACCAAAATAGATGGCAAATACACTACCAAAGGAAGAAAAATACATACATAAATATGCACCTAAAAAACAAGAGAAAGAAGTTCAAAAAATAAAGAACAGAAGTTCAAGTACTGTAATATAAGAAGTAAAGGCATAAGAATAAATTAACCCTAAGAAACAAAAAGAAGAAGTTCAAGTACAAAAACAGATGAAGTTCATATCTAACTAAAACACGCACCCTAAACCCTAAAAACCCTAAGATAGATAGTGGGGTCACGCATGTGACGGACTCGCCTCCGCATGCGACGACGCGGCACGCCGCGTCGTCGCCTGCTCCGGCTCGTTCCTGTCTCGGCCTCGCAGGGGGAGGGGAGGGGGGTCCCGACCCCCCTCCCCCCTGCTCGGCCTCGCGCTACCGCATTGCTGCGCGCTAGGATTTGACAGGACGCAATGCGGTTATTCTGTTTCCACCCCCACCGCACGCACCCTAAACCCTAAAAACCCTAAGATAGATAGTGGGGTCACGGATGTGACGGACTCGCCTCCGCATGCGACGACACGGCACGCCGCGTCGTCGCCTGCTCCGGCTCGTTCCTGTCTCGGCCTCGCAGGGGGAGGGGGTCCCGACCCCCCTCCCCCCTGCTCGGCCTCGCGCTAGGATTTGACAGGACGCAGTCCGGTTATTCTGTTTCCACCCCACCGCACGCACCCTAAACCCTAAAAACCCTAAGATAGATAGTGGGGTCACGGATGTGACGGACTCGCCTCCGCATGCGACGATGCCGCGTGCCGCGTCGTCGCCTGCTCCGGCTCATTCCTGTCTCGGCCTCGCAGGGGGAGGAGAGGGGGGTCCCGACCCCCCTCCCCCCCTGCTCGGCCTCGCGCTACCGCATTTGTCAATACGCGCAATGCCGCTTTCAATGTCTACAAAATATTTAAATCCAAAAATAACAACCTCAAATTAACATGTTAAAAACGATTATCACACAGAAGTTCAGGATAGTTATTCAGTGAAGAACAATAACTATTATAAGTACAAAAACATACTAGAAAAAAATAAAAAATACGCATATCCGTCGCCCAATTACATGGCTGTTCATGGGACCAAGTCAAAAAAATCCAAACCAATGCAAAGAATGAAAAGTAACATAAAAAATAAAGAAATACAGAGGACTTGCTTTATTACTTTGCAAAGAAGGAAAAGCAGAAGTTCACGTATGAACAACATAGAAGTCCAGCTTCTACAATGACCCTTAGATGATATGGAAAAAGTGCATGCATACTTGGGCTAATCCCATGATTGCTCACGAGAAAAAAGTATAAAAAGAACATCTGAAGAATTAAAATTACAAAGGAAACCAAACAAAGAAAATATAGAGCACCATGCACCTTCGCCTTGCAAATGTGGAATGCAATCTGGAAAACCAGAAGTTCAACCATTAATAAAAAAGAGAAGTCCAGATCCTACCGAAGATAGTGGATGATCAAAAAACTATACCAAAACATAGACTAAGGGAAAAGAGGATGCATGTGCCTGTGGTCGAGCTCCACACTTACACACTAGCTACAACAAAATTGCAGAAGAAATCTAGTAAGGGTTTTTGATATAAAGGACTTGCTGCATTATCTTGCAACGAAAGAAAAGAAGAAGTTCAGGTATGACAACGCAGAAGTCCAGCACAGAAACCCGGACAGACCCATAGGATCCACCTGATCCTCCCCCGATCCCGATCCCGAGCCGCCCCAGCCGCGACAGGATCCAATGAAGGAAAAGAAGAAGTTCAGGTATGACAACACAGAAGTCCAGCTTGTACAACGACAATTAGATGATCTAGAAATAATGAACAAATGAATTCGTCCGATACATAAAATCATCTGCACAAGATTGCAACACGTCCGCACCCCCTTGGAAATGATCTAGCAACTACCTTTCGACAACTCAAATGACCAGAGGGAAAATTTCAAAACCGCAAAAATAACCTATGCAAAAACCCGCGGGAGTGCCAACATCAAATCGCTAGAAATCAAACCGTAAGGACCCTCCCGATTAAAATTGACGGCTTAGTAAGTCTTGAATTTCACTAAAGTACGCAAATCAGGCAGCAAACTTTAAGGAAAAATGAGAAATCAACAGAAGCGCGGGTTGCATCTCGGGCGGATGAAGAACACGGGCGATTTCAAATTTGTTTGAAATAACAAGAATTTGTGCTCCAAACTCGTACGAAACCTAATCCCCATCGTTCCAGAGCTTCGACAACATCCACAACATGCATTAAACTTGTAACAGACACAAGTTCATCATGACCCCTAGAGCAAATCCGCCAACGTGCTAGAATCCGAATCAAAACAAGCATTTAGATTCTAAAAAACGTGTCCACATTACACTTGCATCACAAACAACATGACTAACCAGAATAATTCGCGCGGGAAGCCACGGTTGCGAAGATAGCCAGAAGGTCGGGTTAGTACAGAGGGAAGTTCAGACGCGTTACGCAGGCAGTTCAGGTTGTGATCAGAATATTATTCTGATCCCGTGATCAGAATAGTGTTTATGTATATATATATATAGACACACACACATAGCCTTTAGCCCTATTATATCTATAACTCTTCTATTCTTGCCCACCAGATGCCGCCGAGGCATGACACTAGACGCAATGCTACATGAGGAGATAACAATGGCAATGACGTACCACCATACATACAGCAGGTTATTGAGGGACAGACCCAGTTGATCCAGTTGCTTGTCCAGAACCAGAACAACAACAATGACAACAACAATCCGCCGCCACCGCCACCTGTGGATATGCTTACCAGGTTCTTGAGGTTGAATCCTCAGAGGTTCTCCGGTTCCCCTAAACCTATTGTGGCTGATGATTGGCTCCGTGCAGTCAATAGGAACCTGGAGACGGTTGGATGCACTGATGCAGAGAGAGTGAGGTTTGCCACACATTTGTTGGAGGGTCCTGCCGCAGCTTGGTGGGACAACTACTTGGTCACTTATCCCATTGCTAGTATCACTTGGGTACAGTTTCAGGCAGCTTTCCGTGCTGCACATGTGTCTGCTGGTGCTATGAGTCTGAAAAAGAAGGAGTTTCGCAGTTTGCGCCGGGGAGGTCGCACAGTTAATGCTTATGTGGAGGAATTTAATAATCTTGCATGTTATGCTCCTAATGATGTTAACACTGATGTAGCTAGGCAGGAGAAATTCTTGGAGGGCCTAAATGATGATTTGAGCCTTCAGTTGACAGTGGCCACTTTTAGGAATTGCCAGGATTTGATTGATAAGGCTATTGTGATGGAGGGAAAGCAACAGGCCATAGAGAATCGCAAGAGGAAGTACAACAACAATAACAGGCATAATTCAGGACCACATCAGAAGCCACACACTTCATATCAGGGTAATGGAGGTAATGGGCATCATCATCATGGAGGTAATGGACATAATCATCATGGAGTGAATGGCCACAACCATAATGGCCACCATCATCACAATGGTCACAAGAGTAACAATGGCAATGGTGGAGGTAATGGTAATGGTAATGGTAATGGAGGGAATAATAACCAGAGCCACCAGAGTGTGCCTGTGCAGAGGGACATTAGCCAGGTTCAGTGCTACAAGTGTAGGCAGATGGGCCACTACTCCAATGCTTGTCAAGAGAGCAAGAACGGTCATGGGAATTCAGGAGTCAGGAAGCCAAACCCCTTCCAAAAGGGTCGTGTCAACCATGTTAATGTTGAGGAGGTCTATAATGAACCTGATGCAGTGATTGGTAAGTTCTTGATTAATTCAGTACCTGCACTTGTTCTTTTTTATACTGGTGCATCGCATTCATTTATTTCGAGGGTATCTGTTGATAAACATGGATTGCCAACCAAAACCCTTAGTATGCCTATTAGAGTGATTTCCCCAAGAGCTGAGATGATAGCAGGTGTTGGTTGCCATCAGTTGACTTTGTCTATTGGGAAGCATGTTTTCCTACAGATTTGATTATATTGAAGTCACAAGGTCTGGATATTATTTTGGGTATGGTCTTATTGATTGTGCCAGTCGATCTATTACTCTCAGTGCACCAGGAGGGTAGAGGATCAAATATGTATGCAAGTATAAGCATAATCAGGTACAGGTGAACTCCCTTAAGAGGGGTAGCCTGGAAGAGGTGTCAGTCGTGAGGGATTATCCAGATGTGTTTCCACGGGAGTTGCCAGGTATGCCACCAGATAGAGATATTGAGTTTCTTATTGGTTTAATACCAGGCACTGGACCTATTGCAAAGAGACTGTATAGAATGCCTCCTCAAGAGTTGGAGGAATTGAAGAAGCAGATAAGGGAATTGCAAAGGATTTATTCGCCAAGTTCATCACCTTGGGGAGTTCCAGTTTTGTTTGTGGAGAAGAAGGATGGGACCTTGAGGATGTGTGTTGATTATCGTTCTCTAAATGAGGTAACCATTAAGAATAAGTATCCTTCGCCTATGATAAATGATCTGTTTGACCATTTGGAGGGAGCTACTGTGTTTTCTAAGATTGATCTTCGTTCTGGTTAGCATCAATTAAAGATTCGTGAGCAAGATATTCCCAAGACTGCTTTTACTACGAGGTATGGGTTGTATGAATATACTGTTATGTCATTTGGATTGACTAACGCCCCTGCATACTTCATGAATATGATGAACAAGGTGTTTATGGAGTTCTTGGATAAATTTTCGGTTGTTTTCATTGATGATATATTGGTGTTCTCCAAGAATAAGCAAGAGCATGAGGTGCATTTGCGTTTGGTATTGGAGAAATTGAGGGAACATCAGTTGTATGCCAAGTACAGCAAATGTGAGTTTTGGCTGGATGAGGTAGCTTTCCTTGGACATGTTGTGTCAGGTAATGGAGTTGCAGTTGATCCATCTAAGGTTGCTGCAGTTATAGAGTGGGAGACACCCATGACAGTTGGGAAGATTCGCAGCTTTTTGGGCCTTGCAGGTTATTACAGGAGGTTTATTGAGAACTTTTCCAAGATTGCAAAGCCTATGACTGAATTGTTGAAGAAGGAGAAGACATTTGTTTGGACCGATGAATGTGAAGCCGGCTTTCAGGAATTGAAGCAGTGTTTGGTTACAGCACCAGTCTTAACTCTGCCAGATATACATAAGGACTTCCAGGTATATTGTGATGCTTCTCGGCAAGGACTTGGGAGTGTTTTGATGCAGGAAGGTAAAGTTGTTGCATATGCTTCACGTCAGCTTAAGAATCATGAGCATAATTATCCTACACATGATTTGGAGTTAGCCTCAGTTGTGCATGCATTGAAAACTTGGAGGCCATATCTTATTGGTAATCATTGTGATATATTTACTGATCATAAGAGCTTGAAGTATATTTTTACTCAAAAGGATTTGAACCTCAGGCAGAGGAGATGGTTGGAGCTTATTAAGGATTATGATTTGAATGTGCAGTATCATCCTGGTAAGGCTAATGTTGTTGCTGATGCATTGAGTCGTAGGAGCCATGTTAATGCAATTAATATTGATGATATGCCACCGGAGTTATGTGAACAGTTCAGGAATCTCAGGTTGGAGATGGTTCCTAAGGAATATTTGGTAACACTTGAGGTAAAGCCTACTTTGCTTGACAGGATCAGAGAAGCTCAAAAGGGTGATAAGGAGATTGCTGTGATAAAAGAGAATATGGTTAAAGGTAAGGCAGAAGGTTTCCATGAGGATGAACATGGAGCCATATGGTTTGAGAAGCGTATTTGTGTACCTCAGGATGCAGATATCAGGAAGTTGATTCATCAGGAGGTGCATGATTCACCTTATTCTATTCACCCAGGTAATACTAAGATGTATTTGGATTTGAGGGAAAGATTTTGGTGGCCTAGCCTGAAGAGGGAAATTGTTGGGTATATTGCAACATGTGATGTGTGCCAGAGAGTTAAATCAGAGCATCAGAGAACAGCAGGTTTGTAGGTTTGTTACAGCCATTGCCTATACCTGATTGGAAGTGGGACGAGATTGGTATGGACTTCATTATAGGTCTACCCAGGACTCGGTCAGGTTATGATTCTATTTGGGTAGTTGTTGATCATTTGACTAAAGTTGCTCACTCCATCTCGGTAAAGACTACTTATACCAGTGCTCAGCTAGCAAAGATTTATATGTCTAAAATTGTTTGTCTGCATGGAGTTCCAAGGAAGGTAGTGTCTGATAGAGGTACTCAGTTCACATGTAAGTTTTGGCGTTAGTTGCATGAATCCTTGGGCACCAGGCTGGAGTTCAGTACAGCTTTCCATCCACAGACAGATGGGCAGACAGAGAGGGTAAATCAGATTTTGGAGGATATGTTGAGAGCTTGTGCTTTGGACTATGGGTCCAGTTGGGATGATAATTTACCTTATGCAGAGTTCTCATATAATAACAGTTATCAGGCTAGTCTGAAGATGGCACTATTTGAGGTATTGTATGGTAAGAAGTGCAAGACACCATTGATGTGGGATGAGGTTGGAGAGCGTCAATTCTTTGGACCAGACTTGATCAGAGATGCTGAGGAGAAGGTCAAGTTGATTCGTGACAGGCTGAAGATAGCGCAGTCCAGACAGAAGAGTTATGTAGATGCAAAACATAAGGAGGTGACATATGGGTAGGAGACCGTGCATATCTTAGAGTTTCACCACTTCGTGGAATTAAGAGGTTTGGAATCAAGGGTAAGTTAGCACCACGATTTGTGGGACCTTATAAGATCTTAGAGCGTAGAGGAGAGGTAGCTTATCAGCTGGAGTTGCCAGAATCCCTGTCAGGAGTTCACGATGTGTTTCATGTATCTCAGTTGAAGAAGTGTCATGCAGAGATGATGGATGTTCCATTGAGGGACACTGTGCCACTTGAGGCAATTCAGTTGGAGAGTGATTTGACATATGAGGAGAAGCCTGTTAAGATTCTGGAGATAGCAGAGAGAGTTACTCGCACCAAGACAATCAAGTTGTGCAAGGTTCAGTGGGATCATCATACAGAGGAGGAAGCTACCAGGGAACGAGAGGAAGATCTCAGGCAGGATCACCCACACCTATTTGCTAGCCAACCCAAATCTTGAGGGCGAGATTCATCTTAAGGGAGGTAGGTTATTTGCTTTTCTGAAATATTCGAATCATTATGCAACTAAAGGCAATTTATTGAAGTGGAGATAACATGACTTCTCCCCTATTTTAAAAATGTTCATAATGTCCAGAATATTATTTCCAGTTTATATGATATGTTCTGGTATTTTTATTTATCCTCAAAATATTTTATTTTATTGTTTTATTGCTGTTTGTGTGGCCTATTGCATAAAAATTATTTTCAAAACTGCATTAGAGTAGGAACTAGTTGTTCCTGTAGTTTATATTAGGTGTATATATTTTTTCTGTGTGTCTAGGTATTTTCCCTAGATTTTATTCTGGTGTATGTTTTTATTTTAGTTTTGTTTTTGCTGTAGCAGTTCTTTTTAAAAAAGAGAGAAACTAGCCGGCAAGCCAGCAAGCCAGCCAGCCCGCCAGCCAGCAGCGGCGGCCCACCTAACTCCCTCGCCCGCGGCCTAGTGGCCACCTGAACCGGTACGCGCCGCCAGCCCCGCAGCCTCGCCTCCAGCCGCTGACCAGAGGGCCCCGCACCACTGTTCATCGTCCCCCGAGCCGGAGACCGCTGTCCCGCACCGCACGCACTCCGAGGCCGAGCCGGTTCACCCCCGCGTCCCTAGTCCACCTCGAGCGCGCCTGAGCTGTCGTGCGCAAGCAGAAGACCCCAGGGAAGCCGCACCCCTTCTCCCGATTCTGTCCGTTGCCGCACGCTCTGGTTAGGGCGAAATGCATCTCGTCTTGGAGCTCCGCCAACCGCCGCCGTTCGCCGGATGTTGCCTCCGCCGTAAGAGCTCATACAGCCGCGCCGCCTTCTCTCCTTGACTCTCCGTTCCACGCCGCACTCACCTGATACGTTTGCGTGGCCGGAATCGCAGTGGATCGAGAGGAACGACCCCGCCCGACATCGCCGGAGCACGCCGCGTTCCCGTCGCCGCCGTCGCCTGCAGAGGACGAATCAGTCACCGTTCTCACCACCATCGCCTCCGCCACTCACCGCCACCTCCACCCGTCATCTCTCCTTCGCCGGGGAGCCACCGGAGAGTCGCCGCCACCGACGCCCGAACCGCCGCCGTCATCCTCTTTTTCCGGTGAGCACACGCGAGCAGAGTTCACCTGGGCCAATCGCCATCTAACACGTGGCGCTACAGGAGTTGCCACACGAACAGTGCAGGAGATTTCTGATGTTTTTGTTTTACTAGTAAATGTGCACGTGCAACGCACGTATAATTATAAAACAAATTTCTCTCCGTCGTCCTAGTTAGGACACAATTATTTCAAATCTAAAATTGTTTGTCTGCATGGAGTACTACATATAGCTTTTGCATATATAGTTTTTTCATGAGCATCATGTCTCAGTGGACTTCTCAACCATACATACTTCACAAAAACACATCACATACCTTAGTCAATTTCGTCCCACAGATTGATACTTAAGTAACACACATATAGACAACATCATCATCGGCTCTGGATCCATATACAACAAAATATGAAAGTAAGTTAGACATTGACTCATTGAGCATATTTCACCTATTATAGACACTCTAGCATATGAAACGGCTCAGATGACTTTGCACAATAAAATCTATGAGATGGTCTGGAAGCTCTACTAATGTACCCAAAAAAATCTGTTGTAGCTAGAAATAATAAACATAACTTGTCAATGGAGCAGTGTCCATGTCATTCTAGTTAGAAATCCAAACTTGCCAAGCATTGGTATTTTCAAGCAATCATGTACGCTCAATGCATACCTGAAGTAATGAACAAAGATTTAGAACCAAATCCTGTTGAACAGAATGCACACACCGTAATACAATTCACGCAAGCATCAACACCAACACAAACTTTTCTCTTGTTCTTCGATCCCATTTTAATGTACCTCGATATCACGACATCTTCACCTCCGCCGACAATAGTCAACATGAGTTTATTCAGTGACCATGAGCCGATGTATTTTTATAACAAAAAAACATAGAAGCAATTTTAATGGAACTGTATATATTGTATATACAACATGGGCAAGTTGACTGAACACTGTTAAGAAAAAACTTCCTGCCAAATACAGATTGTTCAGACACAAGAGCAGAACATCTAGTCTTCACCTTCGATGGCAACACACCTTTGAGAATCTGATTACGTACAACAAAGTATACACAATAGGAAAATGATCACAATTATCTCTCCTGCAATGTAGCAGCAGTGCGTACGCATATATTCCTCCCAAATCACAATATCTTAATTCCAGAAACTAATGACCAGTCCAAAAAAGACATACAGATTATCAGAAAGCCGTCACCAAACCGGCAATCAGATCGAAGGGAGAAACGAATTGGTCATGCATCAGACCCTCATTAGAGAAAAGAAAATACAAAAAATCAGAAGAAATTTTATTCACCGGTCAGTCCCAAATGGTAAGCTTAAGCTAAAAGAATACAAGAAAAGAGGAGGGACAATTACTTCAATATTTGCACTTCATAGTGCCGCTAACATCACCATTCTCAAATTGGTACAGCAGCAACATCAAACTAACTATTGCCGTGTAATATTTTTTGAGAAGAGAATCAAAATATCCTAGATCTGATGCTTATACAAGTTTCAATTAAAAAATGCTTGAACAAGTACGCAGACTGGAAATATTTTGACTACCTACATAACGAAAATTGTGGGATTTCACATCAACTCATAATATATAGTAGCGAATACATCTGCCTAGATAACAAGATTGGAGGCTTTCACATCAACCTACCGTAGTACTACCACAAACAGCTCCTGAAACAATACACTTCACAATCAAATAATAATGTTTAGTTTGCAAAGCATAGTCCATTGAATAGTCATGAAGAGTAGATTGCATCAACAAACATAACTTGAAATGCTGAATTACTAAAATAATCAAATTCAGCAAGCAAGGCAAGGGTACAGGTTAACTCACTGTATGGCCATAGATCATATTGACTTCAGCAACGTCTTATGCACATTACCCTGACTAACATGGTCAAATACAATAGTCATCTACCAAATATTTTGGGGTTGGAAGTTAAACAGTACAAAAGCATACCAACTCATCTGCTCAAAAATCGATTAAACAAAGATGGCGTGCGGCAGGCTGCTAGCGGCGGAGCTGGCGACGCAGGGCGCGATGGCGCTGCGCGGAGACCCGACGACGCCCGACTTCCTGCTGCTCTCGCCATCTTCTGCTCCCCGGCGCTCGAGCGACTCCACCTCTGGCTGGTCTCGCCGTGGGGCCACCCGCTGCTCTCCTCGGCCTCATGAATCGTGGGGCGCCCGCCTCCTCCTCCTCCAACCACCTCCCTCTCCACCCGGAAGCGCATAGTTATGAGAATATCTAGGCATGATCATGAACATAGGCATCACGTCCCTGTCAAGTAGACTGAAACGATTCTGCATCTACTAACACATCGACCGCTATCCAGCATGCATCTAGAGTATTAAGTTCATAAGAACAGAGTAACACATTAGGCTAGATGACATGATGTAGAGGGATAAACTCAAGCGATATGATATAAACCCCATCTTTTTATCCTCGATGGCAACAATACAATACGTGTCGTTTCCCTTTCTGTCACTAGGATCGAGCACCGCAAGATTGAACCCAAAGCTAAGCACTTCTCCCATTGCAAGAAAGATCAATCTAGTAGGCCAAACCAAACCGATAATTCGAAGAGACTTGCAAAGATATTAAATCATGCATATAAGAATTCAGAGAAGAATCAAATATTCTTCATAGATAGTCTTGATCATAAACCCACAATTCATCGGATCTCGGCAAACACACCGCAAAAAGTATTACATCGAATAGATCCCCAAGAATATCAAGGAGAACTTTGTATTAAGAACACAAGAGAGAGAATAAGCCATCTAGCTAATAACTATGGACTCGAAGGTCTGTGGCAAACTACTCACACATCATTGGAGAGGCTATGGTGTTGATGTAGAAGCCCTCCATGATCGAATCCCCCTCCGGCAGATCGCCGGAAAAGGCCCCAAGATGGGATCTCATGGGTACAGAAGGTTGAGGCGGTGGAAAAGTGGTTTCGTGGCTCCCCTGGATGTTTTCAGGGTATAAAGAGTATATATAGGCGAAAGAAGTAGGTCGGTGGAGCTACGAGGGCCCCACGAGGGTGGGGGGGCGCCTACCCCCTGGACGCACCCTCCTGCCTCGTGGCTGCCTCGTTGCTTTTGTTCCAAGAAAGATCCCTGCGAAGGTTTCGTTCCGTTTGATATTCCTTTTCTGCGAAACACTGTAATAGGCAAAAAAACAGCAATTTGCACTGGGCCTTTGGTTAATAGATTAGTCCCAAAAATAATATAAAAGAGCATATTAAAGCCCATTAAACATCCAAAACAGATAATATAATAGCATGGAGCGATAAAAAATTATAGATACGTTGGAGACGTATCAGAGAGGAGCAGCCAACGAGGCGCCCCAAGTGGGGCCGAATCCAACTTGGGGTCCTGCCCCTAGCCGTGCGCCCCTTGCCTTTCTAGGCGCGCGGGGAAAGGCACGGGAGGGTGGCGCCCCCCCTTTCCTTTCTCCCATGTGGAGGGGAAGGCAGGAGGGGCTAGCCCTCCCCCTTTCCTTCCCTAGGGCCGGCGGCCAGGGAGAGGGGCGCGCCAGCCCCCTTGTGGGCTAGTGTGTCTCTCCCCTTGGCCCATTAGGCCCATAGACCTCCCGGGGGCTTGCACGCAAAGACTTGGACACGGCCCCGCGGGGCGTGAGAGCATTTTGGAGGGGGAGCCCCTCGTATATGTAAATTAATGTTCTATCTTTTGAGCCGGACCTGAAACGCGCTTTTGCGAGGTTATGAGCCCCTGAGCAGGGTTGTCGATGTGACTTACCTCGATCCCGGCAGGCCTTGAGCGGGTTTTCAGGTTGCTGATGTGCCTTTTTCCTGAGGGGAGCCCTTTAGGGGCTCACGAGGTTTTAGATCTCCCGAGGAGCCTGCTGATCCACCCGAGAGAGCCTCGCGAGGAGCGAATGCCGGACTATGGCAGGGTGTTTACGCGGTGATCCTGCGGCGATTATACTCTTGATCCTGGGGGGGGGGATTGTCGCCACCCGGGCTTGCCCGAGCGCGGTCGACGCGCGCATACCACGCCCAGCCCCCGCTCACAAGGCGCCCGCAAGGGGAGGGGTAGCAGGCGTGGGCCTCGAGACAAAGCACGCAACCGAAAACACAAGAGATCAACACGAACAAGAGAAGACTCCCCCCACGCTTGACAACAAAAAAGACTTCAAGTTCATTCAATAAAGGCGGCGAATCGACTTATAGAAAAAGGGATGAAAGCAAATGGCCGCGTCTGGCGCCTAGCTAGTCTTCTTGTCTTCCCACCAGCGTGGAGCTAAGTGCTTTCACTGGATGTGAGCATAGTCATTGGGGGACAGTGTCGATGGCCAGCACTGAGCATGGTGCTTCCACTAGGACGTGGGCGGGAGCCCCCGAGGCCCGAGGGCGGCACTCCGGAGACTCCGGGGCGTGTACAACCCCACCCATTATTACGTGAGAGTGTCACGAGCGGAGACCTTCACAGGCGCGAGCCTTGCTTCATATCGCCAGGCGAGGGCCCCGCTCTATGCCACCCCCGACCACCATTGGGGCGTCCGGAAACCAGGACGAGACCAAGGGGCAAGAGGGACGCTAGCGGCACCCTCGGCGACCACGGGCCCTCTGCCAGGGGAAAGGGCTTGCCGGCGCCTCCCCCAGCAGAGGACCTACCTCCATGTAGTGGCCTGCTCCGCGCGGCGCAGGGGAGGCCCTGGCTCCTGGCCCCTCCCGCACAGCCCCTAGCGCGCCACTCCTGCGGCGCCGGGGACCATGCTGATGTTGTCGGGTCCCCCCGACGCTCCGGCAGGTGCGCGAGCTCGTCCGGGCCTTGCGCGTGCCTCCGCCACAACCTGAGGCGTGGGCAAGGAGCAGAAGGGCGCCGTACCCCTGCAAGCAGCGTCGAGCTGTTCGGCGACACGCTCCTGCGCCACGATGAGTGCAGCTTGCATGTTCGCCTGCTCCCGCCGGGTATGCGGTGTTGTCGCCGCGGCATACCCTGAAGATCGTGTGGTGGCGCGCGTGCGCCGTGGTGCAAGGGCGGACTGCGCCGACCCGCGCCGCCCGCGTCCGGCGGTGTTGGGCGGTGTACGTGCCGCCTGGAGCGCGGAGTTGAGGTCTTCTTGGGCGGACGACGCCGTCCGGGCGGGCCAGGCAGCCCAGTGCTCGGCGTGAGCCCTCAAACCATCAGCCATCCGAGCCGCGGGGTGATGGCGAGCCGATCGATGGAAGAGAGGCTTCGGCGCACCCCTACCTGGCGTGCCAAATATCGGATTACGGGTTCCGCAGACCCTTGAGAGATTCGAACTCTCGGGTGCACACGAAGAACTCTCTCTCTCTCTCCTCAGCTCGTTTGCTCAACGATCCCACGGCCTAGCTTGACGAACCCAAAGAACTAGAGACACAGAGATTTATCCTGGTTCGGGCCACCTTGCAGTGTAATACCCTACTCCAGCTTTGTGGTGGATTGCCTCGAAGGGCTGAGGAGGAACTAATACAGTGGATGAACAGCCTCCGGAGGTGAGGTGTTCTTGAGCTCGATAAGCTGGTGGGTGTGAGGATGATCTGAATGATCCGTCCCCCTCTATGGTGGTGGCTAAGTCCTATTTAAAGGGGCCTTGGTCCTCTTCCCAAATGTTAGGCGGGAAGGGGTCCCACAACGGCCAAGTTTGAAGGGAGACAACTAGTACAAGCTATCCTGACAAAAGTAGTCCTCGCCTGCAAAAGGCTCTGGTGGTGGCGCTGCCGTGGGCTCCGCGATGACCTCCGTCCTGCCGTCCTGGCGGTCTTGGTCTTGTTGCACCGATATGGAAATATTTGCCTGATGCCTCGGGACCCCGCGCCTGCGCTTGCCTCCTTAGCACCAAAGAGGAAACTGGTACACTGCGCCCGCTGGCGCTCACCTGGCCTTGGTCGTCATGGCTCACGTCATGTGCACCTCGCGAGGTGCCCCTTGCATAGATATCTCCGCTCCTCGGGAGCAGCCTAGTGGGACTACCCCGAGGGAGGTCTTGGTGTCGTCTGCCTCGTGAGGCTTGGCCCCTCGCGAGGGCCTTGAGCTGTTGCTGCTGAAGCTGGGCCATACCGGGCCGTTGATGGAGCCACGCCACAGGCCGGCAAGTCTGGGCACCCCCGGTCCCAGAACGCCGACAGTAGCCCCCAGGCCCAAGGCGCGCTCAAACTTGGCTTCGAGGCGAAGCCAAAGGGAAAGTGCGGAGCGCCGTGGGCCCCAACCGCCTGCGGCCTCGGCAGACATGTGGCGATTGATGGGACGTGGGCGCCCCACTTCCCCCTGCAGCCTTGATATTCGTTGGCCCGGTGGTCGCTGTTGCCAACACATCTCCGCTCTCATCACCTTGCCGTGTGTTCCCCTGGCTTCTTCGCCTTCCGGAGAAACAGAGGCTCCTTGCCCTGGTCTGACCCCGGCACTGGTCCTCCTTGTCGCTATGGCGCCGCACCCGAAGAAGAAGGGAAAGGGGAAAACCTGCGCCCTGGCGGAATCGCCACCGGCCTTTGTAACGCCCCGGATCCGATGCGCCAGGTGTCTGCCAGTTATTCGCTGTCGTTGCCATGTCATCTGCTTGCGTGTTGCATTTTGCCATGTCATCATCTGCATTTCATATCATGTCATCATGTGCATCGCATTTGCATACGTGTTCGTCTCTTGCATCCGAGCATTTTCCCCGTTGTCCGTTTTGCAATCCGGCACTCCTATCTCCTCCGGCGCACCCCTCTTGTTGTCTCTCGTGTGTGGGTGTCAAACTTTCTCGAAATGGACCGAGGCTTGTCAAGTGGCCTTGGTATACCACCGGTCAAGTTTCGTTCCATTTGGAGGTCGTTTGGTACTCCAACGGTTAACCGGGTAACCGCAAAGTCCGTTTTGGTATTGCAGCAAACCCCCCTTCAAACAGTCCCAAAACCCCTCTAAGTCTCCGCCATGCTCTCGGTCGTTCGATCACGATCGCGTGGGCGAAAACCGCTCCTCATTTGGACTCTCCTAGCTCCCCCTACCTATATATGTGTGTCTCTCCCGAGATTTTCGCGCAGATGAACCCTAAAATCCTCCCCTCTCCGCGCCGGACATGTCCGCCTGCCGCCGGACGCCGTCCGCCGCCGCCCCGACCAATCCCAGCACGCCACATCAGCCCCGCCACCCTCTCTCTCCTCCCCGCCGCCCGTGG